>NC_056461.1:36930107-37110107 GCF_018296145.1 Oncorhynchus tshawytscha
CCTTTCAGGTTATATCGATATATGACTCATTTTACTGTGGATATAGATACTTTTGTACCTGTTTCCTCCAGCATCTTCACAAGGTCCTTTACTGTTGTTCTGGGATTGATTTGCACTTTTTGCACCAAAGTACGTTCATATTTAGGAGACAGGAAGCGTCTCCTTCCTGAGCGGTATGACGGCTGCGTGGTCCCATGGAGTTTATACTTGCATACTATTGTTTGTACAGTTGAACATGGTACCTTCAGGCGTTTGGAAATTGCTCCCAAGGATGAACCAGACTACTGGAGGTGTACTATTTTTTTTCTGAGGTCTTGGCTGATTTCTTTTAATTTTCCCATGATGTCAAGCAAAGAGGCACTGAGTTTTAAGGTAGGCCTTGAAATACATCCACAGGTACACCTCCAATTGACTCAAATGATGTCAATGAGCCTATCAGAAGCTTCTAAAGCCATGACATAATTTTGGTTTTGGTTGCTAAAATTCTGAAAGTTCGCTTCATTTCAGTTTACGTGACAAAACAAGCAAATGTAGAAAATCAATGTACCATCTAAACCACTGTTATTTTTTTGCATTTTGTGTAAGTTATTTATTTATTTATTGTGTACACAATGCTGCTGCTACTGTCTCTTATGACCAAAATAACTTCTGGACATCAGAAAAACGATTACTCACCGTGAACTGGAAGAAACTGTTTCCTTTAATGAGTCCGACAAGAAGGATATCCTGCTTTCACTGGAACAAGCCCAGATCCACGCCTTTTTCGTAAAAAAAAGATGCCAGGAAAGGGGGCGCAGTTCGGGGATCCTTCTGAGAATCCGGAGGCGAGCGAGCAAATTCCCAATGCCTTCCATTCTTCGTGCTAACGTGCAATCTTTAGAGAATAAAATTGATGACCTACTATTAAGATTGTCCTACCAACGGGACATTAAAAACTGTAACATCTGTAACATCATATGTTTCACAGAGACGTGGCTGAACGAAGAAACGGACAATATAGAGCTGGCGGGATTTTCCATGCACCGGTAGAACAGAGACACTACCTCTGGTAAGACGAGGGGTGGGGGTGTGTGTCTTTTTGTCAATAACAGCTGGTGGGCGATGTCTAATATTTAAAAAGTCTTGAGGTATTGCTCGCCTGAGGTAGAGTACATAATGAGAAGCTGTAGACCATACTATCTACCAAGAGAGTTCTCGTCTGCATTACTCATAGCCTTCTATTTACCACCACAAAGCGAAGTTGGCACTAAGACCGTTCTCAACCAACTCTATAAGGCCATATACAAAGAAGCATATGCAGAAATGGTGTGGCAGGGGACTTTAATGCAGGCAAATTTAAATCAGTTTTACCAAATTTTGTGCAACCAGGGAAAAGCCAGGGGGAAAAAAATCCTAGACCATCTTTACTCCACACACAGAGATGCATACAAAGCTCTCCCCCACCCTCCATTTGGCAAATCTGAAATCCTCCTGATTCCTGCTTACAAGCAAAAACTAAAGCAGGAAGTACCAGTGGCTCAATACGGAAGTGGTCAGATGACGAGGATGCTACACTACAGGACTGTTTTGCTAGCAGAGACTGGAATATGTTCTGGGATTCATCCAATGGCATTGAGGACTACATCACCTCAGTCATCGGTTTCATCAATTAGTGCATCGATGACGTCGTCCCCACAGTGACTGTACGTACATATCCCAACCAGATGCCATGGATTACAGGCAACATCCGCATCGAGCTAAAGGCTAGAGCTGCTGTTTTCAAGGAGCGGGAGACTAATCCGGACTCTTATAAGAAATCCTGCTATGCCCTCAGATGAACCCTCAAACGAGCAAAGCGTCAATACAGGATTAAGATTGAATCCTACTACACTGGCTCTGACGCTCGTCGGATGTGGCAGGGTTTGAAAACTATTACGGACTACAAAGGGAAACCCAGACGCGAGCTGCCCAGTGACGCGAGCCTACCAGACGAGCTAAATGCCTTTTATGCTCGCTTCGAGGCAAGCAACACTAAAGCATGCATGAGAGCACCAGCTGTTCCAGATGACTGTGTGATAATGCTCTCGGGTAGCCGATGTGAACAAAACCTTTAAACAGGTCAACATTCACAAACCCGCTGGGCCAGACGGATTACCAGGACGTGTACTCAAAGCATGCGTGGACCAACTGTCAAGTGTCTTCACTGACATTTTCAACCTCTCCCTGACCGAGTCTGTAATACCTACATGTTTCAAGCAGACCACCATAGTACCTGTGCCCAAGGAAGTGAAGGTAACCTGCCTAAATGATTACCGCCCCGTGACACTCACGTCGGTAGCCATGAAGTGCTTTGAAAGGCTGGTCATGGCTCACATCAACAGCATCCTCCCGGACACCCTAGACCCACTCCAATTCGCATACCACCTCAATCGCACTCCACACTGCCCTTTCCCACTTGGACAAAAGGAACACCTATGTGAGAATGCTGTTCATACAGCTCAGCGTTCAACACCAGAGTGCCCACGAAGCTTATCACTAAGCTAAGGACTCTGGGACTAAACACCTCCCTCTGCAACTGGATCCTAGACTTCCTGATGGGCCACACCCAGGTGGTAAGAGACGGCAACAATACGTCTGCCGCGCTGATCCTTAACAGTGGGGCCCCTCAGGGGTGTGCACTTAGTCTCCTCCTGTATTCCCTGTTCACCCACGACTATGTGGCCAAGCACGACTCCAACGCCATCATTAAGTTTGCTGACAACCCACGACAACGATGAGATGGCCTATAGGGAGGAGGTTGGAGAACTGGCAGAGTGGTGCCAGGACAACAACCTCTCCCTCAATGTGAGCAAGACAAAGAAGCTGATCGTGGACTACAGAAAAAAGGCGGGCCGATCAGGCCCCTATTAACATTGAATGGGCTGTAGTGGAGTTGTTCGAGAGTTTCAAGTTCCTTGGTGTCCACATCACCAATGAACTATCATGGTCCAAACATACCAAGACAGTCGTGAAGAGGGCACAACAAAACCTTTTCCCCCTCAGGAGACTGAAAAGATTTTTGCATGGGTCTCCAGATCCTCAAAAGGTTCTACAGCTGCACCATCGAGAACATCCTGAACGGTTGCATCACCACCTGGTATGGCAACTACTCGGCATCTAACCGTAAGGCACTACAGAGGGTAGTGTGAATGGCCCAGTACATCACTGGGGCCAAGCTTCCAGCCATCCAGGACATATATAATAGGCGGTGTCAGAGGAAAGCCCATAAAATTGTCAGAGACTCCAGTAACCCAAGTCATAGACTGTTTCCCTGCTACCACACGGCAAGCAGTACTGGAGCACCAATTCTAGGACCAAAAGGCACCTCATCAGCTTCTACCCTCAAGCCATTAGACTGCTGAACAATTCATAAAAATCGCCCCTTGTATCGCCCCTTGTACACTGTTGCTACTCGCTGTTTGTTTGTTACCTCGTCATAGTCACTTCGCCCCAACCTACATGTACAGATTACCTCAACTAGCCTGTACCCCTGCACACTGACTCGGTACCGGTGCCCCCTGTATATAGCCTCGTTATTGTTATTCTTATTGTTTTACTTTTTATTGTTACTTTTTATTTGAGCCTACTTGGTAAATATTTTCGTCTTCTTGAACTGCACTGTTGGTTAAGAGCTTGTAAGTAAGCATTTCACGGTAAAGTCTACACGTATTCAGCGCATGTGGCAAATAAAGTTTGATTTGATTTGTTTTGAAGCATAGAAATAACACACATAGAACATAGTGGGTTCACAAGTGGCGCAGCGGTCTAAGGCATGGCATCTCATTTCTAAGAGGCATCACTACAGTTGCTGATTCAAATCCAGGCTGTATCACATCCAGCCATGATAGGGAGTCCCATAGGGCAGCACACAATTGGCCCAGAGTCATCTGGGTTTGGCTGGGTAGGTTGTCATTGTAAATAAGAATTTGTTAGTAACTGACTTGCCAAGATAAAGGAAGGTAAAACATTAAAAGAACAGATCAACTGTTTCCTAGACTTTGTTTCAATGAGAATGACAGATATATAACTCAGGTAGGGTTGCCCCAAAAGCTACATATTGCAGCTTTTAGATTTTTTTTGCAACAGAATCTGCTGAATGAATACACCCCAGGTAGGCAGGTCCAAAAAGTCAGTAGCACCACCCAGTGGATGTTTACCATAACAATTACTTCATTGAATTGTGAATGCATGTCACCCCATGTGTCACCCCCCATAGCTGCACCACATGACACATGTTGTTGGTGTTACTGCCCGAGATGAAATTATATTTCATTTTAATGCCCAAAGGGAAATGTAAACAATATAAATAATTAAGATATCATAAGGATCTAGAAATAATTAGAATCTGAAAACAATTAAAAGGGATGGGACTGAATGAATTATGGCTTTTGAAGCTAGAATCCTTAGTTGCTACATCAATTTTTGGACTTATAAATGAATGATACCCATTGATTCTTGATGAATATAATGTATAAATGCGTCATGAGCTTAGCTCAACTGTCATACCCCATCAGAACCAAATATATATGAGCTTGTTTTACTCCAATGTTTATAAACAATGTACATGTAAACAAACACTGTATAACCTCAACACATGGTTAAAACTATTTTATGGATTTAATGGATGGTCAGTCCTTGCCTCCATAGCTCTGTCTATGAATTTGAGAGTGGTTATATTTCTCCAGGCCCATCCCACAGCTTTTTTTTTTTTTTTACCAAAACAGAGGCAGGGTTTAATACCTCTGTGTTAACGGTTCAATTAAGGACATTATTTTAATAGTAGGCCAGTGTTATCAGGGGGGTGGGGGTTCCTCCTCTGGCAGTAGTGTAGACTTTTGGTGAGGAAATTATTTATGTCTGTGCAAAGGCTTGTCATACTGCTGCAGTAGAATTTGTAAGCTCATTTAGTCGGCCTTTGGATAACGAACAGTATGTCTGGAATTGAGTTCAAATGTGTCTTACCAATTTCCATGCATTGTTTCCTTTATTATTACCTGGTTAGTATGGGGAAACAATTTGATATAAAGAAACCCCTACAATGGTTCACATGCATGTGTTGTGGTTAAGTAAAGTACACAAGGAAAGGATGGGGTGAGGAAATGTCGCCAATTCAGAGTATTGATGGAGGCACGTTGCCAACAAACGTTCTAGCATGCTTTTGGAACCGACAGGGCACCGCTGGGGCAACGTGATAGAAAAGCATAGCAGAGCCCCGTGCAGCCAAGGACACCGCCCTACTCAACCAATGAATGCATTCGCCAGGCCTGGGACACTGCACTAGGGCGGAGTCAGTGTTAGTTGAGGACCAATCACTGCAACACATGGGAGCAAGCACGTGTTATTTTCCGTGTTCCCTCCCAGTCATATAAAGCGAATGTGCAGTTCTCTACACATTCTGTGTAGTTATAGGCGATCCACATTGAGTTGTTTCGCTAAAGATGTCATTCTAGGTTTCTGCAATTTCAATACTTTTAAGCCTAACTTTACAGAATACATTGTTGAAGACATTAAAACAAAAAATACCACGGAGCGTACTTTTTCTTCATGGAAAAAGGTGAGAATGTCAACTTTGATCAAAACCTTGCTACCTAGCTAGCTAACTGGTAAAAAAAATAACGCTACTTTGCTAGCTATATTATTAGCAGTACAAGAAATAGTTCCTACATGGCTAACTTAGCTAGCATTAAAATATATATATATATATATATGATCAAGCTATCTGCAACAGCATTGACATTGGCTAGTGTAGCTAACATTGTTGTGGCATGCTGGCAAGAGTACTGACACGTTAAAGGAAGTTATGTTGTATATCGATACACATTTCAATATACGGTCAGATATCGAGGTACAATTTAATGTTGTTTTGGTCAATTCGTGTTCCCTACAAGTGAGACCCATCTTTTGCCAGACTTGTGTCAGGTAGAATAAATGCATGAGCGCATGCGGGTCGTGCCATAAGCCAGTCGAGTTGAGGCACGTTGCCTTCGCTGTCGTCAACACAAACATCCCCCACCGGGGTCATCATGCCCACGTTGTCTTCTGTCGTCAACAATAATATCTCCCAACGGTGTCTTCCTGCTACTTACAGTAAACCCTCAAGACATGCCAGATAGGGAAATGGGCTGTGAAGTTAGTTTACCCTATGTCACCTGATATCGTCGGTTAACTGTTCTTCGAAGTGATGAAATGATTTATTATGGTCAATGGAATATATGGAGAGCAAGTTTTTTGAGCCCCCAAAAATGAATGTGAGGTTGTTGGAAAAAGGATAGTTCCCCTAGCTAGCTATATTATTTGAATGTCTTAATAGATTGACATTAGGCTATGTACAACTTTTTGAGTATGTTTAGAGCCTAACGTGATTATTTTTGCAATTAGTTAAATATTTACTAAGAAAGTCCCTACTTGGATGCTTATATGATTTAAAACCAAGCCATTTAGTTATGTACATTTGTAGTTTGGGTGAACACTAACTTTTACAGCAGTGTCATTATATGAATGTTTAATTGCAGATGAGATGTAACACTGTCTTTACACAGATGTATGACTCATGATGTTATGTTACTCACCACTCATAAATTGGGAATTGTTTCTTCCATCAGGTATTCTGTCAAAACCATTTCGCACGCTGACTGTGCACATGAGGAAGAGCAAAGTGATAAAGGTTTCACCCATCTTCTCTTCAATTGGCTTATCAGATTCATAAGCTTAGAATTTACAAAAAAAATACAATCTCAAGATCAAATGAGACACAGTAGTTTATCTTCTGGCTCATTTTTACTTGACCAAACCATGACTCTATCTAAGTCTAGTAGACCCACCTAGTAGCAGTATTAGTGTCACAGTTCTTTGTTTTGACATCATTTTTGTCAAACAGCAATAGTAAATCACTCATACTGGTTATTATGAGTGATGAGAATGCATATACCACTTCTGTAAATGACACTAGTGGAGTAGGTGTAGAAGAAAATGTGGTGGGACTGAAGGCGGGCTGCCAGTCCCCTGAGTCTGGACTGAGTCAGACTGGCAGCTCTGGTAGCTCCAATGGAAAGAGAATTCGGTCTGGGGGCAAGTCCTCCCCCAAGTCCTCAAACTCCGATGACACCGATGCCCACTCGAGTGGGAACGACTCAGCCGAACGAGAGGTGGAAGGTCACATAGGACGTGAGACATCAACCTGCAGCAGCTCCCATAACGGGAAGGACTCTGCCATGGAGACAACAGAGAGCAAAAGGTAACACATTTAACAGAATTCATATTTGAAACACCACAACCATTTTCAGATGGTAGGAAGTAGACATCGCTTATAATACTATAAAAGTGTCTGCTCAGCGGTGGTAATAACATGTTATTTTGCCCCTGTCAGCGCCAACTCCCACAGCTCTTCCCCTCCCAACAGCTCTATGGTCTACAGCCTGCTGAGTGGCAGCTCGGAGCAGGACCACCCGTCCACCAGCGGATGCAGCAGTGACCAGCCAGCCCGGCTGCAGACCCAGAGAGAGATGCTCAAGGCTCTGAAGGAGCTAAAGATCCGCATGCCTGCAGACCACTGGGCGAAAGGCCGCTCCAGCACCCTGGCCTCCCTGCAGTATGCTCTCAACTGTGTCAAACAAGTCCGAGGTAAGATGCTGCTTTTTGAGCCTGCCTTTTGCTAGATGTACTGTATACTGTGTGGCTTTAGCATGAAATAGCTAGCTTACTATCTATATACTATTTATACATGTGTGTTTAGCGAATCAGGAGTATTATCACCAGTGGAGTGTGGAAGAGAGCCACGGTTGCAGTCTGGACCTCTCTTCCTTCACCACAGAGGAACTGGACAACATTACTTCTGAATACACACTCCAGAACACGGTAGGAACTACAGCACAATCTTCATCTACTAGAACCAGACCAACAGCTCTCAAACAGACTAAAAGCTATTAAACCCAACAAACCATTGTTCTAACCTCCCTTGTTTCTTCTCTCTCCTGTACAGGACACGTTCTCAGTGGGAGTGTCCTTCCTCTCTGGGAAGTTGGTGTACATCTCCCCTCAGGCCTCTCCCATGCTGCGCACTAAGCCTAATCGACTCCAGGGGACACTCTTCTCTGAGCTGTTGGCCCCCCAGGACGTCAGCACTTTCTACAGCAGCACTGCTCCCTGCCGCCTGCCCCCCTGGGCCTCCTGTACTGGTTCCAGTAAGTCTCCTACAGAAGTCCTTTAATTTAGCTCTGAATTCAAATGGAAATGGTTGATCACATTTTTGCATGTCTATGTGATGTTAATGTACCCCCCCCCCCGATCTCGCTCAGTGACCTCCCCTGTGGACTGCACCCAGGAGAAATCCATGTTCTGCCGTATCAGTAGTGGGAGGGACAGTGAGGGGGAAGTGCGATACTACCCCTTCCGTATGACCCCCTACCAGCTAACCCTACGGGACTCCGACATGTCCCAGCCACAGCCCTGCTGCCTGCTCATCGCTGAGAAGGTGCACTCAGGATACGAAGCTCCCCGCATCCCAGCGGACAAGAGGATTTTTAACACTAGCCACACCCCCGGCTGTCTCTTTCAGGAAGTGGATGAAAGAGCTGTGCCGTTGCTAGGCTACCTGCCCCAGGACCTGGTTGGGACTCCTGTCCTCATGTACCTCCACCCTGATGACAGGCCTGTCATGGTGGCCATACACAAGAAGAGTGAGTACTCCTGTCCAACAGTCATGCCTTATATATTCTGTAAGGATTTAGAAACCAGCAAATAGATGACTGGTTATGTAGTAATAGTTTTAACATCTTTGGTTCTCCGCTCAGTTCTCCAGTCAGCGGGGCAGCCCTTTGAACACTCGCCCTTGCGTATGTGTGCCCGGAACGGGGAGTATCTCACCATAGATACCAGCTGGTCCTCCTTCGTCAACCCCTGGAGCCGCAAAGTGGCCTTCATCGTGGGTCGACACAAAGTCAGAACGTGAGTAGTCCACCTCTCTGCTACGTCAATGACCTTCACAAGCTTGCAATAGCCACATTTTAACTGAACTGTAACCTGTTTGTGTAGTTATCAAGCAGTACATATTACATTGTTCTAAACCCCATTCCCTTGTCCTTCTCCCCTCATCTGCAGGAGTCCCCTGAACGAAGATGTGTTTACCCCTAGTATGGAGGTGGAGGTGCGGGCCATGTCTCCAGAGATCCCCAGGCTCAGTGAGCAAATCCACCGTGTGCTGGTGCAGCCTGTCCACAGTGGTGTCTCCCAGGGCTACTGCAGCTCCCATGGATCCCAGCCACACAGGCCCAGCCCGGGCTCCTCAGGCAGCAGCAGCCCCTCCACTAAGGGGATCATCCAGATGACTATCCAGAGACCAGTGAGTACTAATACAATCACAGATGTTTTACGCAGATTTTAACAAGGTACTTTATAACTTGTGGTTACAAAATAGTAACAAACAACATTATTTTAATTAGTGGAATTGACTCAGAAGAAAGTCGAGGTGTCATCGTCTAACTCTTTACCCTCTCTTATCTGTCCTACAGCAGCAGATGACATTCCAGCAGATGTGTAAGGACGTCCACATGGTGAAGACCAATGGTCAGCAGGTCTTCATCGAGTCCCGTAACCGCCCACCGCTCCGCAAACACGCCAGCGCTGGTAAACACTTGACTTTGTAGTCATATTTGTAGTAAAATGTCTTGTCACGGTGTGCTCTAAAATGTATGGAACGTTTTCATTACAAAAGTATAACCACAAGGGTCGAGATGAAAATGAAATTCTAACAGTACTTCCCTTTCCTCTTCTCAGGAGACCTCGTGACGCCAGAGAATTTAAACAAAGACTTGGGACCTATTGGCGCTCTGGGGCCAACTAAAACCCTGGCCTCCGTGCAGTCAAGGAAAGATCCGTCAGCCAACTACTCCTACCAGCAGATCAACTGTCTGGACAGCATCGTACGCTACCTGGAGAGCTGTAACGTTCCCAACACAGTGAAGAGGAAATGTGGCTCCTCCTCCTGCACCACATCATCAACGTCAGACGATGACAAGCAGAGGGAGTTGTCTGGAACAGCTAAAGGTATACAATACAGATCCTATTGAAATCCTATTATGTATTTTTATGCCTCTTTTAAGGTCTGCAGGTATTTTGGACCAAATATCTGTGTTTCCCTACAGATTTCGAAGGGTCACAGGGTAAGGAAGGGTCTAAAGGGGGGCCACAGATGAGTCCTCTGGCGCTGCACTGCAAGGCTGAAAGTGTGGTCTCTCTCACGTCCCAATGCAGCTTCAGCAGCACCATCGTCCATGTAGGGGACAAGAAGCCCCCAGAGTCAGGTAGGACACATCCCTGTTATCTGACTGGCTGTCTGACTGGCTGTTATTTACCTCCCTCTGTCTCTTCTCTCTAGTCTCAAATATAGTGTCAACCTTATTCCCTGCAGATATTATCATGATGATGGAGGAGACACCACCCACCACCACCGCCCCAGCCATTAACAACGCCATCACCACGCCAGTGACCCCCCGTCCCTCAACCTTTCCCAGCCCAGCAACACCCAGCCCTGCCCAGCCTGAGAGGGATAGCCGCAGGTTGGCTGGATGCTCAGGCAGCCTGGGTCTGACCAAGGAGGTGCTGTCTGCCCACACCCAGCAGGAGGAACAGGTGTTCCTGAGCCGGTTCAGGGACCTGGGACAGCTCCGCATGCTGGACCCCGGTCCTCCTCTGAGAGGACACACCACCACACCCAAAGGTAAGATGGACACTTCAAGTGGAGATTTAGTTTCTATTGTGTCTGAAAGATGATGTGGATGAGAATCCATTGTTTTTCCATGCAGCTCACCCGTGTGTGTGTGTGTGTGTGTGTGTGTGTGTGTGTGTGTGTGTGTGTGTGTCAGAGTGCACACCTCGAAGGACTACCCAACAGGTGGTAACGGACGGAGGAGGGGCCGGGGGGCAAAGAAGCCGAAGCACCAGCAGGAGGGCTCCCAGCACGGGGGCCGTCCCAAGACAGGCTCAGGGATGAACAGAAGTTCCAGAAGGGAAGGGCAGGGGCACCAAGGCCCCATGTTCCCCATGGGTCAACCCCTAATGAGACAGGGACCTCTGACCTCGTCCTCTTCCTGGCCCACCTCTGTGGCCAGCCTCCCTCCTGCCGTGTCCCAGTACCCTCCAGGAGTCCTGCCCTTCTTCCCCCTCTACCCCAACGTGCAACAACAACAACTCCTGGCCCACACCGGGGTGAACCCCAATGCCATGCAGATGGGTTACCCCAGCCCCCAGCCAGGCTTCCAGTACCCCCTGCATGCCAATCAGATTTCCATGCCAATGGCTCCCCCGATGATGGTTGTTCTGCCCAACTACATGTTCCCTCAACTCAATGGAGGTGTGCCACAGCTCAACCAGCTCAATACAGCCATGCCTCAGTATAACACAGCCATGCCTCACCTTAACCCCAGTATCCCTGGTATGGCACAACTTAACCAGGCACTACCGCAGTTCAACCAGGCTGTCCCACTACCACAACTCAATCCTGTCTTGGCTCAATTCAACCCTTCTGTGACGCAGATGAATGGCATGCCTCAAGCTCAACACAACCCGTCACAGGTCAACCCTGCATTACAGGTCAATCCTGCTTTGTCGATGATCCCACAACATTTTCACAATCCCAACCCAACATTACCTTTCCCAAATCCTATTCCGGTGCCCGGGCTTCCTTGCTTTGCCTTACCCAGGATTGATCCCACTTTTGTCCCACGTGGCAACTCCCGCTCCAGCACCCCTCAGTCCACATGCCAATCCCCCCTGGAGGGGACCAACACGCCCCTCTTCCAGTCACGATGCTCCTCCCCCCTCAACTTGCTGCAGCTGGAGGAGTTGCCAGGCAACAGGCAGGAGGGCATGTCAACAGGGGCGCAGCAGACCCCACCCCCACCTGGCTCGTCATCTCAGGTCGGAGGTCAAGGCTCTGTTAACCGCAACAGCAACATGAAGGGTGATGCCAAAGAGTACGATAATGTGGGTTTTAAACTATTTAAACAAAATGTAATTCTGAAAAGGTTTTGAGTCTAGTGAGTTCTTGTCATTAACCGCTGTCTCTCCTGTGTTCCCTTGCTCCAGGCTGATGTTGATAACCAGGACGCCATGTCCACCTCCAGTGACCTGCTGGACCTTCTGCTGCAAGAGGATGCCTGCTCGGGCACCGGCTCGGCTGCCTCTGGCTCCGGGTCCTCTGGCTCCGGGTCCTCTGGCTCTAATGGATGCAGCACCTCAGGGAGTGACAGAAGTGAGTTTAACCTCTACAGGATCGGTCAGTCCCCCGCGGGACGGTTGAGCTAACGTAGGCTAATGTGATTAGCATGAGGTTGTAAGTAACAAGAAAATTTCTCAGGACATAGACATCTGATGTTGTCAGAAAGCTTAAATTCTTGTTAATCTAACTTCACTGTCCGATTTACAGTAGCTATTACAGTGAAAGAATAACATGCTATTGTTTGAGGAGAGTGCACAATTATGAATTTGAGAATGTATTTATTAACCAATTAGGCACATTTTGGGCAGCCTTGATACAAAATTTTGAATAGAAATGCAAAGGTTCATTGGATTAGTATAACACTTTGCACATACACTGCTGCAATCTAGTGGCCAAAATCAAAATTGCACCTGGGCTGGAATAATACATTATGGCCTTTCTCTTGCATTTCAAAGGTGATGGTACAAAGAAAAAAACGTGTTTTTTTTCTTTGTATTATCTTTTACCAGATCTAATGTGTTATATTCTCCTACATTATTTGAAAATGTCCACAAACTTTTTAGTGTTTCCTTTCAAATGGTATCAATAATATGCATATCCTTGTTTCAGGGCCTGAGATACCCAAATCTAACTGCCTGTATGTCATTTTCAGTGAAAATTGATCCTTAAAGAGGTTTTAACACCGGCCAGATGTTTTTTTCTTAGCACTGTGATGGTCAAGGATATTTGTATATAATGACTGATAGTTTCAGAACATAACTGAACATGTTTATTTTTCAACCACAGGAAGCAGCAACACCAGCAAGTACTTTGGCAGCGTTGACTCATCGGAGAACGACCATAAGCAGGCAGCAGGCGGGGCTGAAGAGGCCCAGCTCATGAAGTATGTCCTTCAGAACCCTATCTGGCTCCTCATGGCCAACACAGATGACAAGGTTATGATGACGTACCAAATGCCCACCAGGTAAGAAATCGTCGTAGTCATGGCAATTGCAGTCATAACCTTAACCCGTCATGATTAGTAATTAATGCTACAGCTATTTAATTGTATTTATGATTGATGTGCATGGAATGCAAGTAGTACATTTGTGTATTATTTATTAATGCAGACTGAAAAATAGAAGCTCTCCACACACCATTATGCGGCTAATACAACATTTTAGACTATGGCTTATCTATGGACATGTGTATGATTTTACAGGGACAGGGAGACTGTTCTAAGGCAAGATCGTATGGTACTGAGGGCGGTGCAGAAACAGCAGCCGCACTTCACTGAGGAGCAGAAGCGAGAGCTGATCCAGGTCCACCCCTGGATGGGCACTGGACGCCTGCCACAGGCCATCAACAACCCTGTAAGTCAGCACACAGACACATACTGGAGCTAGTAGCTACACCCTGTCTCTCTGACCCCAAAGATTCACAGGAATCAGTATAGATGACAGTGGAGAGTAATACAAAAAGAATGTACTTGTAAAATATGTGTTTATTCATCTCTTGTCCCTTTGCTTGTGTTTAGACTTGTACCGGGTGCAGTTCTCCTCCAGCTACCTCCGCCCCCCGGACCTTTGATGTGGAGCTGCAGGACATGGATCTGACTGGGGTCCTCCAGCTACAGGAAGAGGCTACCGCACACACAGAGACACATGTTACCATGGCAACAGGCACTTCCATCTCTCCACCACAAGCCCCCCAGACAGAGACTAAGGGGGGTGAGGCTGAGAGGCAAGGGGAGCAGGAAGGAAACTGTAAGGACACCAGAGTGAAGGAGTTGGAGGTAACATCCTCATCATCTGTAACAGAGAAAGGGGACTCTGTGGCTGTAAACGGCAACTGAGGACTTCTATATGGCCAATGACTATAAACCACAATGCATTGGGACAAACGGGGGCCAAGCTCACGGTCGTTGTGTTGGAACAAAGAAGTGAAAATAAGGAGTCAAAGAATACCTGTTCCTGTCTAAACACATGGAGAATGTAGCTCAATGTATATTGCGTCTAAGAAGATGTAATTATTTGATGTATTTCAAATGTAAACTGGAAAGAGAAGCCCTTGGTAAATATTTAATTGGCATGTTTGGTGCCTGGTCCGCTGGACTGAAGACATGTTCCATTTGTAGTTCACTGCTTTGGGGTTTTTCTCCCCTGTAGTGACAATTTGGTAGTTTACAAGTTATTGTGTGTATCAACACAATGTAATTTAATAGTCCAATGTCCATATTGGAAAATTATGTCAAATCAGTCATAAAAAAAATGAAATCCAAAATTCATGTTGAAAAATATATTTGGTAGAATTCTTTTTAATATTTTCAAAGTAAGTTATTGTACAGTGTATTTATTACAGTATACCAACCAAGAGCAGGCATACTACAGATTTTTGTGGGCTGTAATGTAATGTTCTGAATGGCTCATTTTATTGTAATATTATTTTACACTGCAATGCTTGTAACAAGATGTCACATTTTAAGCATTATTGGGCAAACATCCTGACTATTTTGTCTCCTCCAGAGAAATACACATTTTCTAAAGACCATGTTATTTGTTTGCATCGTTATGGGTATTTCTGTACAAAAAGGTATCTTTGATTTGTCAGGAGTAGAGATGGGTGTTCCCATGGTAACAGACCCAATGGAGCCAGTCTTGTTGATTGGACCATACAGTGATGTGAGAGCGTGGGGAGGAAAGGAGCAGGGGCTAACTGAGCTTTACAAGAGCAGGCCTTGATCATACAGAGTTGGTGAATGCCAATATGTTCTGCTGCCTCTTATTCCCCCACTATTTCTCCATTTCATTAGTGTAAATAAAATGATAGTCACTATTATTACATCTCTTTGGAGGATTTTGTTATGTAATATAAAAAAATGAAATATAATTGGGTTCTGTTTTTTTTGTCTCTTTTGTGCAGGATGTGAGTGTAGCTAAAATCTAGTCATGTGTTCTGCCTTCTCTGCCACTAGATGGTGTTGTGACAGATTTGTTTTAGGCTCATTTCAAGGGCAGCATCCTGATGGGTGATACAAAATGGACTTTCTGAAGTTGGCCACAGTGGTTGATCTAGGTATTTGAACACATTGAAGTAATTTAAAGATGCCACCAACATATCCCTAAGAATGCTGTTGGTTTATTATCCACCACCCAGGTCCTCCACAGCTTGTTAGAGGGGGCAGCCCTGACCCTCGCAGCAGGCCACACTCCAATGTGCCAGTCCTCAGTAGTATTGACATGGGTAAAAATAATTCCTGGAATCTTCCACTCCAAATCCACAGGTTAGGTGCAACAGGAAGTGGGACTTAGAGTAGATTAGAGCAGCTTGGGTCTTAGGTCAGATAAACCCAGTGTGGTGGCTGTGAGGGGCTCCACTAGGACTAACAAATGGCTAAAAGACCTCGCTTCTTAAATCAAATCGTCTGTATTCTCCCTTTCTGGAATTGCAAAACGAAGTGCAAAGTGTTTCTGAACATTACACTGTCTTTTCCATGTGCAGGAAGGGACTGAGAACTGCTGGACACTGGCCCAGTGAGCGAGGAGGCAGAGGGACTTTTCTTATACTGGCACTCACTTCCACCCACGGATGGACTCATGGTCAAATGGTTAGGGCATTGTGCCCATCAACTGTGCTTTCAACAGATGCCAGACTGTTCACCATTGGGCTAAAGAACAGAGACACAAATGATTGTCTATTTCGTTGTTAGCCTAGTAGTAGAGTCCTCTAGAAAACTTTACCTATACGCTAGAATGCACTCATGTTAATCTCTCTTGAAAGCCATAAATATCAAGCCATGTATTTTAATATTTGCTTCGTCGGCTATTATCTGTTATGTGGTATTCAAACATTTTCAGCGTGGAGCCCTTTTTTTTTCCCACCAGAATTTCAATCGTATTTTTTCCTCCCAAGAATTTCTTGCAACCCACCCCAAACCTAATGACACAGCCTTAAAATCTGTACATTTAGATTTTTACGTGCACAAATAACCTTCAATTCATTGCATTTATATCTCTTATCAAAATGAAAAGAAACCAATAAATACATCAAATTTATTATTTCAAATTGTCTCTCAAAAACGTTGTACAGTGCCTTCAGAAATAATTCATACCCCTTGAATTATTACACATTTTGTTATAGCCTGAAATCAAAATACATTAAATATATTTTTTCTCACCCATCTACGCACAAAAAGAAAACATTTTTCTTTTAACTTTTGCAAATTGATTGAAAATTAAATATGGAAATATCACATTTACATAAGTATTCACACCACTATTCAATATTTTGTAGAAGAACCTTTGGCAGCTCTGAGTATTTCTGGGTAAGTCTCTTAAGAGCTTTCCACACCTGGATTGTGCAACATTTGCCCATTCTTCAAGTTCTATAAAATTGGTTATTGATCATTGCTAGACAACCATTTTCAGGTCACGCCATAGATTTTCAAGTAGGCCACTCGTGAACATTCACTGTCTTCTTGTTAAGCGACTCGTGTAGATTTGGCCTTGTGTTGTAGGTTATCGTCCTGCTAAAAGGTTAATTAACCTCCCAGTGTCTGGTGGAAAGTAGACAGAACCAGGTTTTCCTCTAGGATTTTTCTCTGTACTTAACTCCATTTTTTTTAATCCTGAAAAACTCCCCAGTCCTTAACAATTACAAGCATACCCATAACATGATGCAGCCACCACTTTGCTTGAAAATATGGAGAGTAGTACTCAGTAATGTGTTGTATTGTATTTTCCCCCAAAATAACAATGTGTTTATGACAAAAAGTGAATTGTTTTGCAACAGAATCCATGTTGTAGACCAGTGGCCAGTGACAAAAATATACATTTAATTCAAATCAAATCAAATCAAATTTTATTTGTCACATACACATGGTTAGCAGATGTTAATGCGAGTGTAGCGAAATGCTTGTGCTTCTAGTTCCGACAATGCAGTAATAACGAGTAAGTAATCTAACTAACAATTCCAAAAAAAAAAAAAAAAAACTACTGTCATACACAGTGTAAGGGGATAAAGAATATGTACATAAGGATATATGAATGAGTGATGGTACAGAGCAGCATAGGCAAGATACAGTAGATGATATCGAGTACAGTATATACATATGAGATAAGTATGTAAACCAAGTGGCATAGTTAAAGTGGCTAGTGATACATGTATTACATAAGGATGCAGTCGATGATATAGAGTACAGTATCAACGTATGCATATGAGATGAACAATGTAGGGTAAGTAACATTATATAAGGTAGCATTGTTTAAAGTGGCTAGTGATATATTTACATCATTTCCCATCAATTCCCATGATTAAAGTGGCTGGAGTAGAGTCAGTGTCATTGACAGTGTGTTGGCAGTAGCCACTCAATGTTAGTGGTGGCTGTTTAACAGTCTGATGGCCTTGAGATAGAAGCTGTTTTTCAGTCTCTCGGTCCCAGCTTTGATGCACCTGTACTGACCTCACCTTCTGGATGGCAGCGGGGTGAACAGGCAGTGGCTCGGGTGGTTGATGTCCTTGATGATCTTTATGGCCTTCCTGTAGCATCGGGTGGTGTAGGTGTCCTGGAGGGCAGGTAGTTTGCCCCCGGTGATGCGTTGTGCAGACCTCACTACCCTCTGGAGAGCCTTACGGTTGAGGGCGGTGCAGTTGCCATACCAGGCGGTGATACAGCCCGCCAGGATGCTCTCGATTGTGCATCTGTAGAAGTTTGTGAGTGCTTTTGGTGACAAGCCGAATTTCTTCAGCCTCCTGAGGTTGAAGAGGCTGCTGCGCCTTCCTCACGATGCTGTCTGTGTGAGTGGACCAATTCAGTTTGTCTGTGATGTGTATGCCGAGGAACTTAAAACTTGCTACCCTCTCCACTACTGTTCCATCGATGTGGATGGGGGTGTTCCTCTGCTGTTTCCTGAAGTCCACAATCATCTCCTTAGTTTTGTTGACGTTGAGTGTGAGGTTATTTTCCTGACACCACACTCCGAGGGCCCTCACCTCCTCCCTGTAGGCCGTCTCGTCGTTGTTGGTAATCAAGCCTACCACTGTTGTGTCGTCCGCAAACTTGATGATTGAGTTGGAGGCGTGCATGGCCACGCAGTCGTGGGTGAACAGGGAGTACAGGAGAGGGCTCAGAACGCACCCTTGTGGGGCCCCAGTGTTGAGGATCAGCGGGGAGGAGATGTTGTTGCCTACCCTCACCACCTGGGGGCGGCCCGTCAGGAAGTCCAGTACCCAGTTGCACAGGGCGGGGTCGAGACCCAGGGTCTCGAGCTTGATGACGAGCTTGGAGGGTACTATGGTGTTGAATGCCGAGCTGTAGTCGATGAACAGCATTCTCACATAGGTATTCCTCTTGTCCAGATGGGTTAGGGCAGTGTGCAGTGTGGTTGAGATTGCATCGTCTGTGGACCTATTTGGGCGGTAAGCAAATTGGAGTGGGTCAAGGGTGTCAGGTAGGGTGGAGGTGATATGGTCCTTGACTAGTCTCTCAAAGCACTTCATGATGACGGATGTGAGTGCTACGGGCGGTAGTCGTTTAGCTCAGTTACCTTAGCTTTCTTGGGAACAGGAACAATGGTGGCCCTCTTGAAGCATGTGGGAACAGCAGACTGGTATAGGGATTGATTGAATATGTCCGTAAACACACCGGCCAGCTGGTCTGCGCATGCTCTGAGGGCGCGGCTGGGGATGCCGTCTGGGCCTGCAGCCTTGCGAGGGTTAACACGTTTAAATGTCTTACTCAC
Source organism: Oncorhynchus tshawytscha (assembly GCF_018296145.1). Taxonomy (NCBI): domain Eukaryota; kingdom Metazoa; phylum Chordata; class Actinopteri; order Salmoniformes; family Salmonidae; genus Oncorhynchus; species Oncorhynchus tshawytscha. Next base: position 36,949,059 of record NC_056461.1, read on the forward strand.
TTCGGCTGCAGTGAAGGAGAGACCGCATGTTTCCGTTGCAGGCCGTGTCAGTGGCACTGTATTGTCCTCAAAGCGGGCAAAAAAGTTATTTAGTCTGCCTGGGAGCAAGACATCCTGGTCCGTGACTGGGCTGGGTTTCTTCCTGTAGTCCGTGATTGACTGTAGACCCTGCCACATACCTCTTGTGTCTGAGCCGTTGAATTGAGATTCTACTTTGTCTCTGTACTGGCGCTTAGCTTGTTTGATAGCCTTGTGGAGGGAATAGCTGCACTGTTTGTATTCAGTCATGTTACCAGACACCTTGCCCTGATTAAAAGCAGTGGTTCGTGCCTTCAGTTTCACACGAATGCTGCCATCAATCCACGGTTTCTGGTTAGGGAATGTTTTAATCGTTGCTATGGGAACGACATCTTCAACGCACGTTCTAATGAACTCGCACACCGTATCAGCGTATTCGTCAATGTTGTTGTCTGACGCAATACGAAACATCTCCCAGTCCACGTAATTCATTTGAATTTCATGCTGTAATAAAAACAAAATGTGTTATTCTAAAAATGATTACATAAAAAATGTTTATCATCAATCTTCACAGAATACCCCACAATGACAAAGTGAAAACAGGTTTTTAGACATTTTTGCAAATGTATTAAACAGAAATACCTTATTTACATAAGTATTCAGACCCTTTGCTATGATAATCTGTTTCCATTGATCATCCTTGAGATGTTTCTACAACTGTGGTAAATTCAATTGATTGGGCATAATTTGGAAAGGCACACACCTGTAATACGGTCCCACAGTTGACAGTGAATATCAGAGACAACGATAGACAGCTGCCTCTGATTGGGAACCACACTCGGCCAGAAACAAAGAAATAAAAAACATAGAATGCCCACCCAAATCACACCCTGACCTAACCCAAATAGAGACATAAAAAGGCTCTTTAAGGGCGTGACACTGCAGCATTGAAGGTCCACAAGAATATAGTAGCCTTCATCATTCTTAAATGGAAGATGTTTGGAACCACCAAGACTCTTCCTAGAGCTGGCTGCCCGACCAAACTGAGCAATTGGTGGAGAAGGGCCTTGGTCAGGGAGGTGACCGAGAACCTGATAGTCACTGTGACAGAGCTCCAGAGTTCCTCTGTGGAGATAGGAGCACCTTACCAGAAGGACAACCATCTCTGCAGCACTCCACCAATCAGGCTTTTATTGTAGAGTAGCCAGACGGAAGCCACTCCTCAGTAAAAGGGACATGACAGCCCACTTGGAGTCAGCCAAAAGCACCTAAAGGACTCTCAGACCATGGTCTGAGGAAACAAAGATTGAACTCTTTGGCCTGAATGCCAAAAGTCACGTCTGGAGGAAAGTGACTGGGTGACTAGTCAAGATCGAGGGAAAGATGAAATGAGCAAAGTACAGAAAGATCCTTGATGAAAACCTGCTTTAGAGCGCTCAGGACCTCAGACTGGGGAGAAAGTTCACCTTCCAACAGGAAAACAGTAAAACAGTAAAAAATAAGTAAAAAATTCCCTGTCTTAGGTCAGTTAGGATCACTACTTTATTTTAAGAATGTGAAATGTCAGAATAATAGTAGAGAGTATGATTTATTTCAGCTTTTATTTCTTTCATCACGTTCCCAGGGGGTCAGAAGTTTACATACACTCAATTAGTATTTTGTAGTGTTGCCTTTAAATTGTTTAACTTGGGTCAAACGTTTCGGGTAGCCTTCCACAAGCTTCCCATAATAAGTTGGGAGAATTTTGGCCCATTCCTCCTGACAAAGCTGGTGTAACTGTGTCCGGTTTGTAGGCCTCCTTGCTCGCACACACTTTTTCAGTTCTGCCCACAAATTTTCTATGGGATTGAGGTCAGGGCTTTGTGATGGCCACTCCAATACCTTGACCTTGTTGTCCTTAAGCCATTTTGCCACAACTTTGGAAGTATGCTTGGGGTCATTGTCCATTTGGAAGACCATTTGCGACCAAGCTTTAACTTCCTGACTGATGTCTTGAGATGTTGCTTCAATATATCCACATCATTTTCCTACCTCATGATGCCATCTGCAGCAAAGCACCCCACAACATGATGCTGCCACTCCCGTGCTTTCATCTCTAGGAGACAGAACACATCTCCTTCCTGAGCGGTATGACGGCTGCGTGATCCCATGGTGTTTATACTTGTGTACTATTGTTTGTACAGATGAACGTGGTACATTCAGGCGTTTAGAAATTGCTCTCAAGGATGAACCAGACTTGTGGAGGTCTACAATTTTTCTTAGGTCTTTCTTATTTCTTTGGATTATCCCATGATGTCAAGCAAAGAGGCACTGAGTTTGAAGATAGGCCTTGAAATACATCCACAGGTACACCTCCAATTGACTCAAATTATGTAAATTTGCCTATCAAAAACTTCTATTGCCATGACATCATTTTCTGGAATTTTCCAAGCTGTTTAAAGGCACAGTCAACTTAGTGTATGTAAACTTTTGACCCACTGGAATTGTGATAGTGAATTATAAGTGAGATAATCTGTCTGTAAACAATTGTTGTAAAAATGACTTGTGTTCTGCACAAAGTAGATGTCCTAACCGACTTGCCAAAACTGTAGTTTGTTAACAAGGAAGTTCTGGAGTGATTGAAAAACAGGTTTTAATGACTCCAACCTAAGTGTATGTAAACTTCCGACTTCAACTGTATATATATATTTTACATTTTGAGGTTTATGACCCCAACTTTGAATACCACTGAAGTAGTGTATGGATTTCCCCATGAGACCTGAGTTGGCTGGAAACAAAAGAATGTGGTGAAGAATGTTGGGCAGAATGGTTGCTGGTTCGAATCCCGAGCCAACTAGGTGAAAAATCTGTCAATGAGCCCTTGAGCAAAGCACTTAACCCTAATTGCTTCTGGATAAGAGCGTCTGCTAAAATGTCAATATCTATTTTTTTTAAATTCTGCGTCTCAAGTTCATTGCTCCCTCAGTGTCTATGATCCAAATCTAAACACAATACTTCCCATAAGACATGTGGTCACCTGGCCTAATGGCTGTTTATATCCATAATGTTCACCCTCCTTCTCATGATTATGGACACCACACTGTCTACTTTAGTGTCCGTTTACTGTTTCTCTTTGCCTTGGACATTTCTCTGAATAACCTGATGCACCCATTACTCCGTATGCTTGGATATTTTTACATCTTTATTGCAAGAGTAAATATTTGTGAGGGATTTTATATTCTTTGTGTGTGTGTGTGCATGTAGTGGACACTGATCTTTTTTAAGCAGGAGCGAATGCTTTGGCGTGAAACCACCAGGAGAGAGAAGAGATTCGGATTTCTTAATTTCTAGCTTTTTTTGTACTTTTTGAATTATGTGTGTATTGTTATCGTATTGCTAGATATTACTGCACTGTTAGAACTAGAAGCACAAGTATTTCATAGCACCTGCGATAATGTCTGCAAATATGTGTACACGACCAGTACACTTTGATGTTTTTTGATTCTTCTGGGAACAGCAGTTGCAGTTTGTCACCCTCCTCACTCATTCTTCATGGAAGGCTGTTGTCACTCCCATTTCATGCATCTCTCTCTATCGTTCCTTGACACATCTCTTATTGAATATCCTTTTCCCCAGCAATTAGTTCCAGAGATGTTTTGAGTGTGCAGGGGGGATTGAAATAAACATGACTCAATCTACACCATAAATACTTGGCACTGTTGAGTATCCCTTGGTTGTAGTGGCATTTAAACTATCTCATTCTCCCGCCCCCTTCATTCTATCGCCTCAGTTCATGTCTTGTTCTCTGCTCCAAGAACCTTACTTTCCATCCATCCAGCCCCCCTCCCCCACCACAGACCCATAATGCCCCATTGCAGGGATGTGTGTCTATCGTGACGGACTGTTCTGGAATCCTGGCAGAAACAGAGGTCTACACCCTTGGACTCCAGCCAGGTGTTTGGGTTACTCATACTGTACTCCTACAGTCCAGCAGCCCTTAAACACAGACACCTTCCGCCCCCCAAGCGGACTCACTCTGCAAGTCACCACATTCCTGCGCTCTCTGACTCTCAGAGGAGGCTGGTGGGAGGACGGCTCAGAGGACTATAGGAGGACGGCTCAATATAATGGCTGGAATGGAATAAATGGAATGGTGTCCAACATGTGGTTTCCAGACTGTTTGAGACTCTTCCATTTATTCCATTCCAGCCATTACAATGAGCTCCTCCCACTTGCCTCCACTGCTGCCTCACATGCAGATGTAGTATCTTAATTTGAGCCAGTTTGCATCAGCAGGAAAATAATCCTGCGGCAACAGGATATTTGAATTTTTAATTACAAACTTTAAAAGCCTTTTTAAACCTTAAATACACTACAAATTAGCATTTCCTGTAGTGCAGGAACATTCTCAGCAACAAAAGAGGTGTCAAATTAAGCTCCTACATCTGTACAACATTCAGCAGACACTGACTTGGGAGTCCAAGGCAAGCTAATGAGCAGCTGTTCCATAGCATTGTTGATAAGAGGGCACATCATAACATTATAATTACAGAACCATAACAACATTTCAAGCAGACCCCTGGCTCTAGCTAGCTTATATAAATCAATCAGTAAGTCATGAATCCATGTTAAAAGGAGAGATCATCTGTCTATGACTACGGGATGTGAATATATAGACATATGTCAATGCCCCTCCTCTGGGCTCCCCTGTGCTTTGATCATGGTTCTACTGCTCTGTCCCCCTGAATGAGGCTGTTTTTATGGTCTGTATGAAACGGCATTCCCTCTACAGGCCCCAGCCGAGCAATGTGGGTTAAAGGGCCATCATGGAAAACACTCCCCCAGCTCTCTCTGGAGTGTTGTGCCCTATCTCGATGCATTGTGGGGCAGATAAAGCCGCTCTAACTGGGAGTCTGTCTGTATGTGGAGCTCTAGGGGGCTGGGGGGCCCTCTAGGGGGCTGCAGATACTGTAGCTTTACATTCTTCCGACTTTGGGAATGTTGCTTAGATAAAGCTGTTCTAATTGTCAATGATAGTCATGAATATCAAAAATGTCATGATTTTGATAAAGAACCATTGATCTAAATACATCAGTCAAGGTACAATAAAAGGTTATTTGGCTGTCCCCATAGGATAACCCTTTTTGGTTCCAGATAGAACCATTTTGGTTCCAGGTAGAATCTTTTCCACAGAGGGTTTTACATGGAATCCAAAATGGTTCTATCTAGAACCAAAATGGGTTCTAACTGTAACCCGAAAGGGTTCTCCTATGGAGACAGTGGAAGAACCCTTTTGGAACCATTTTTTCGAAGAGTGTAGTGGTCACTGGTCAGCTGGCAGTACTGGTATGTAAAGAGAAGTGACCTTGGTTGTAAAGGTGCAGTTCTTTATTGCCTTTGAATAAATCCGTTGCACAAACATTTGTACAGCCATTGTGGGAAGTTAGTCTCTGTTGCTCTCTTTTAGTTCTCTCTTTCCTTTGTGCCCCCCCTCTATGTTTCATTGAGGCAAATGTTAACATTGAGACAGCATCTGGTTCTAATTAAACAGTCCCCTCCCCCTTGCGCTGTCTCCCCCATCATGACTCCTTCTAGTTCCTTCTACCCTCTTAGCATCTCTCTCTCTCTCTTTCTCTCTCTCTCTCTCTTCCTGTGGCTCCCTCCCCACGTCCTCCATCTCTCCCCACATTTTGCTCCCGTCACTTTCTTCTGGTTTGCCCTCTTACTGTGTCTGCTTTCGGCATCATGAAGTGTGAGGATTGTATCTGGGGTCTTTCTGTTCTCCTGGCTCTCTGTTTAGGATGGGCACAGGGCCAGAGCCAGAGCCAACCAGGGACTAACTACACCAGGTAGGGAATCTGGGTGTATGAGGTTGTTGGTGTGTGTGTGATGTCTGTTTGCAAGAAGCTTTACAGTGATGGCTCCATTTGGGCAATATCTATAAGGATGTACTTTACAGTATTTATATGGTTCACAATATACCATAGCCGTTTCTAGAGAGTGCACAGAGTACTTTTGTTAGTGTGCCATGTTCAGATTTCACGCAGTGTGCTTGGAACTCTCTATCTGAGCTTCCTGCATGTGTATATTTGCTTGGGGGTATGGCAGTGTTGTTGTGGTTGTGACTGACTGGTCCATGATGTTGATGTGGTTGAGCTCCCCCAGATGTTAATGCTTTGGGGTCTGTCTGTATGTGCCTGTGTGGGGTTGGATCAGGACTGCCCTGACTGGACACCTAGGCTCTCATCAGCTGGCCTCTCTCTCTGCTGGGGTTCTGCATGTCTGAGCTCCGATAATGTGAACGTTCTCAATGAGCTCCAGATTCGGTCTGTATTGGCTAGAACCCTGGAAAAGTTATTTGGTCCTCAGATTGGAATAATGATAATTGACTGATTTTCTTAACAAGAGGCCAATGAGAACAACGTTTGTTTCGTTTCTTGTTGAGAATGTCTTTATTTAGCTTTTTTGACACTCCATAAAAGGGATGACATGTTTTGCTTCAGCCCAGTTGACAAGACCCAGCTGTTAGAAGTGCACCCAGCAGCTCTGTCTTCTGTACAGACAGTCTCCAATGTGTCTGTCCCCATGACTTTCTGTGAAGCCTCTGGCATAAAATAATATATTTATCCATGAAAGTATTCTGGCAATAGGCTAGCTTTGGGATTTTTCCGTTGTATAAAGCAAGCTTTGTGTTATTTTGAAAAAGGAGTTTGAATTACATATTGGAGCAGACTTGGACCTTCCCGGGGTTAGAAACTGGGACAAGCAGAAGGGAGAAATTAAAGCACACATTTAAGGGGAGGTCTCCTTGAGGAAGCTTCAGTCAAGGACACCATAAACCCCACTAACTTAGTCCCCATCCTGTCAACCCCCATCCCCCAGTCAAGGACACCATAACCCCCACTATCTTTGTCCAGTCCCCATCCTGTCTACCCCCCCCCACACACACACACACTCCCAACTCTCATGAAACCAGTGTGCCAAGGGGAAACATTATCATTGGGGTGTCTCAGGGATTTAGAGATTTTCTGTTGAGGAAGTGAGTCACAATACATGTACGTCAGGATGTGTGTGTGTGTATGATTGTCTGTCTGTCTGTCTGTCTGTCTGTCTGTCTGTCTGTCTGTCTGTCTGTCTGTCTGTCTGTCTGTCTGTCTGTCTGTCTGTCTGTCTGTCTGTCTGTCTGTCTGTCTGTCTGTCTGTCTGTCTGTCTGTCTGTCTGTCTGTCTGTCTGTCTGTCTGTCTGTCTGTCTGTCTGTCTGTCTGTCTGTCTGTCTGTCTGTCTGTCTGTCTGTCTGTCTGTCTGTCTGTCTGTCTGTCTGTCTGTCTGTCTGTCTGTCTGTCTGTCTGTCTGTCTGTCTGTCTGTCTGTCTGTCTGTCTGTCTGTCTGTCTGTGTGTGTGTGTGTGTGTGTGTGCGTGCGTGTGTACATGCACAAGAGTCGCAAACTCAAGGTTAATGTATTATATACAGCATATGATAAACGCTGGCTAATGCTTACCACAACACTGGGTTCCCACCCTGCTCTCTCTCAGGCCTGTGTTTCACTGTGGAGGAGACATGGCTGCAGACTCAGGCTTTGTGGGCAGTGAAGGATTTCCAAGCTACTACAAACCCAACAGCAAATGTACCTGGCGTATTACAGTGAGTCACTAACCCTGCACTACATATCACTCCTCTATTACTCTGAATGTTGCCTACAGACTGACTTAAAGCCTTTTCTGTCCTCTCTCTGAACTCCAGGTCCCAGAAGGCAATGTGGTCATGCTCTCCTTCCGCATCTTCGACATGGAGGCTGACGCCATGTGTCGTTATGATTACCTGGATGTGTACAACGGCCACTCCAACATGGTGCAGAAACTGGGGAGGTTCTGTGGAACGTTCAGGCCGGGTACTCTCATCTCCACCACCAACACCATGATGCTGGAGATGGTGTCTGACTCTGAGACTGGAGGGAGGGGCTTCCTTGCTTACTTCAATGGAGGAAAACCACATGTGGATGGTGAGCTTTACAGTATAACTTGGGCTCTTTTCTAAGGAACAACACATTTCTAATTTCCCATGTCCATTAGCTCACTGTAACAAAGGATAATACCAATGTCAAATCCTGTATTCACTTGATTATTTATTGATCTGTTTATGAATCATTTCAGATCACCAATTCTGTGGAGGCAAGATGACAAAAGCCCAGGGTGAAGTAAAAACACCTAACTGGCCTGAGAAGAATTACCCAGCTGGCATCAGCTGCTCCTGGCTCGTCACAGTAGAGCCTGACCAGGTCATTCCTTCCCCACGATGCTCAGATTTTCATGCTCCTTATTCTGCATGGACTTCTGAAAATTATGCTGTCATTGTGTTGCACAAACCACAGAACCGAATGCATAAATATATTGGAGATTCAAGCGACGTTCATAGTGAGTAACGTATTTGTCATTCTGTTTATTTCTGTCTGTGGGTTAGGTGATTGAGGTGAAGTTTGATAAGTTTGATTTGGAGTCAGACAGTTACTGCCGCTTTGACTATGTTGCCTTCTTCAACGGTGGAGAGAAAGATGACTCTCGACGCATTGGAAAATACTGTGGAGACGTCAGCCCCCAGTGAGTGGTACAAGAATGTACTCTGTTTGTGTGTTTGTCTGACTTCCTGTGTTTACGCTTACATTTATCTGTGGTCTAAGTCTGTGATGATATACAGATGTTGGATCTTAATTTGATCACCCTGTCGCAGGAGAACTTTCCTTCAATGCAGTGAATTTGAGGTGTAAAAAGGCCCCTGAAGTTTATAATTTACTCTTTGAAATTTCAGACTTGATGTTAACTTAATTAAGAAAAATGTATCAACCTCTACAAAAAATGTTTATTAATTTGAATCCACATAATAATTCACCTTTCCTGTTATTTCAGGATTATTTTGCTGCTGTAGAAACTGGCTAAAATTAAGATCCTACACCAGTATGTCTGTTTGTTTTTGTCACTTCCTTTAGCTGCGAGCATACATCTCACTGTACTCCACTCTGATCCAATCCTCCCTCTGTATCACTCTCCGCCCACAGAACCATTGTGACCAATGGGAACGTGCTCCTTGTGCAGTTTGTGTCTGACCTCAGCGTGACATCCGATGGCTTCATGGCCAGTTACACCAGCGTCCCCCGTGGATCCAGAACCCCCACAGTAGACAACACAGGATCAGGACCTCGTATAGAGTCAGTCCCCAGGAGGCCTGCAGTCAAACCCATCCTACCTGAGAGAACAGTCATCATAACCACCACCACCAAGCCACCCACTACAGACAGATACCAGGCCCCCTCAACCCCACAGCCCAAGGAGCCCACTGTCAAACCCAAACCAGTCAAACCAGTCAGGACCCGCCCACCAAATAAGCCAGGCCCAGACAGGACCAGAGTGACTAGACCAGACGGAAAGAGGCCAGGTAAGAGAAGCTGAAGCACTGGTTAGCAAGAGCTGAGTTTATATAGACATAAGTCTGTGTGTTTGTGTGACCTATGTGTGCTCACAATGTTTGTATTTTCTAGTTCCCCTGAACCCACTGTGTGCAAAGGCATGTAAGAGGGATGGAAACATCAAGAGCAGTTTCTGTGCCAGCGAATTTGGTGAGTTCCACTAGACGGCAGCATCATTGCCAAATAAAAAATATATTTTGTTTGATTATTGGATCGAGAGAGTTAGAAGAGAGAGAGAATGCTGAAAGGGCAGTGGATCAGATTTGAACCCATGCTGGCAGCAGTACATGGAACATGTGCTCCAGCAGGAGTAGCTTAGACCCCTAGACCACTCCAGACTGCTGGATAGAAGAAAAAAAAATCAAGCTTAACAATCTGTACCATCATTACACAGCAATTCTGAGTTCACAGCAAGTTCCCTGCATTTCTTAGGCAATTAAACACAGCAGTCACACCATATACAGTACATTAACACAGCTACACCATTGCACATCTAATCTATCTATCTCGCTCTTTCAGTGATCACGGGTAAGGTGACAGCGCTGACCCCTGGTCCTCAGGGCAGTGTCTATATCGGTGTGTCTCTCATCAAGGCCTACAAGGCTGGCCGGCTGACTATCACCCAGGCTGGAGAGAACATGTCTGTCAAACTGGTGTCAACCTGCAAGAAGTGTCCTGTCATCCGCAGAGGTACCCTATTTTTCTTCCCAGTCAATCTGACTAGCATGTACAATATTTTGCACGCACAAATACATACATACTGCTGACTTTCAATTCTGTTGTGTCATCATAGACAGTATTGCTGGAATGCCTAGTACATTTATTTCTAATCTATTTCTCAGGAATGCCCTACATCTTGATGGGCCATGTGGATGAGGATGGGCGTGGCACAATGGCTCCTGGGGCTTTCACTGCCCTATACAAGGCCCCATATCACAAACTGCTGACCAATATCAACAACCAACCATGCTAACCTCACACCCCAGTCCACCAATCAGGGGCCAGGAAATCCAGACTCACACATGGATACCTTGACAACCAAGGTTATGGTGCCAAAAAATTATCTTTATCCCCGAGAAGTCCTTACCGAAACGGAATGGTCTTGTTTTTTCACTTAATGTTTGATGACGCTAATTTAATTTCTGAAAACTCCTTTCATGGGTGTCACTGCTTCAGATTAAATGACAAGCATCACACAGCAACAGTTTTACCCACCTCATAATAGGGCTATATATGGTATTATTTTTGTAGTTTTATACACATGCAAATGTCAGGCCTTAAATGTGTAATTTATGTTTCTAAATAAAGGATTTATAACACATGGTGTTGGTTGTAAATATTTATTACATTGACTTTATATTATTTACAGCAACACAATGATGGTATGCCACCTAGTGGTCAGATTTACAATAGCGTAGACCTTCCAATGACAAAAAACAGGTGCCACTACCCTCTCAAAGCATTAGTATACACAGTTGCTTGCTACAATTCACAGTCATTTAGGACTAGATTCAATCAGATCAAGCGTTAACTGAAAATAGACACCTGCAAAGATGCGGTAAAGAGGTCAATGGAATGCAGACAGTGGGGGACAGAAGAAGGACCTGGAATTGGCGCACATTAAACAGATCTGATCAAACAAAGTGGATATTCGTATAGATTGAAATATACTTATAAACAATAGTCTAATGTAGGCTAATATTGCTGGGGGGTAATAAAGAGATTCAGGATCTTTCTCTCATGCGTTTCCATAGCAATTCTATTGTTTTGGTCAAGTTCCAAGACCTCTTTACAGCATCTATAACGGATGTTTTGGCTGTGTTTTAGGTGGAACGGCATTGGAGCCTTCAAATCGGTGAGCAGATAATGTAATAATGTAGAATGGCGCAGGAGGAGTTGACTGCCGTTTTACGGGCTCCTAACCAATTGTGTGTGTTTTTTCACGTTATTTGTAACTTATTTTGTACGTAATGTTTCTGCCAACCGTCTCTTATGACCGAAAAGTGCTTCTGGATATCAGAACAGCAATTACTCACCTCGTACTTGACGAAGATTTTTTCTTTAGCGAGTCGGACGCAAAGGATTTACTTCAGACACCGGACAAGGCCCAAATCCCTGTCATTCACATAAAGAAGAGACGGAGATATAGGGGTCGTAGGTCGGGGTGCCTGATAAGAATCCGCGGGGAGTGGGTAACATGCCTCTAACATCAGTCCTATTAGCCAACATGTAATCATTGCATAATAAACTGGATGAGCTCCGATCCGTGCATCGGCAAAAGATTGAACAACTACCTCCGGTAAGACAAGGGGTGGCGGTCTGTGTCTATTTATAAATAACAGCTGGTGCACAAAATCTACTATTAAGGAAGTCTCGCCTGAGGTAGAGTATCTCATGATAAGCTGTAGACCACACTATTTACCAAGAGAGTTTTCATCTATATTTTTTGTAGCTGTCTATTTACCACCACAAACCGATGCTGGCACTAAGACCGCACTCAACGAGCTGTATAAGGTCATAAGCAAACAAGAAAATGCTCATCCAGTGGCGGCGCTCTGTGTCCGGAGACTTTAATGCAGAGAAACTTAAATCCGTTTCACCTTATTTCTACCAGCATGTTAAATGTGCAACAAGAGGGGAACAAAACTCTAGACCACCTATACTCCACAAACAGAGATGCGTACAAAGCTCTCCCTTACCCTTCATTTGGCAAATCTGACTGTAACGCTATCCTACTCATTCCTGCATACAATCAAAAACTAAAGCAGGAAGTACCAGTGATTTGCTCAATACGGAAATGGTCAGATGACACAGATGCTAAGCTACAGGACTGTTTTGCTAGCACAGACTGGAATATGTTCTGGGATTCTTCAGATGGCATTGAGGAGTACACCACATCAGTCACTGGCTTCATCAATAAGTGCATCGATGATGTCATCCCCATAGTGACTGTACGTACATACCCCAACCAGAAGCCATGGATTACAGGCAACATGCGCACTGAGCTAAAGGGTAAAGCTGCCTCTTACAAGGAGCGAGACTCTAACTCGGACGCTTGTAAGAAATCCTGCTATGCCCTCTGACGAACCATCAAACAAGCAAAGTGTCAATACAGGACTAAGATTGACCAACTGGCAAGTGTCTGCACTGACCAACTGGAAAGTGTCTTCACTGATATTTTCAACCTCCCCTAACCGAGTCTGTAATACCAACATGTTTCAAGCAGACCATCATAGTCCCTGTGCCCAAGAACACCAAGGTAACCTGCCTAAATGACCATCGACCCTTAGCACTCACGTCTGTAGTCATGAAGTGCGACCACAAGACACTACAGAGGGTAGTGCGTATGGCCCAGTACATCACTGGAGCCACACTTCCTGCCATTCAGGACCTCTATACCAGGCGGTGTCAGAGGAAGGCCCTAAAAATTGCCAAAGACTTGAGCCACTCTGCTACCATGCGGCTGGCGGTACCGAAGCACCAAGTCTAGGTACGAAAGGCTTCTTAACAGCTTCTACCCCCAAGCTATAAGACTCCTAAACAGCTAACCAAATGGCTACCCAGACTATTTGCAAATTGCTACCCCCCCCATTTTTACGCTGCTGCAACTCTCTGTTTATTATCTATGCATAGTTATCTATGAGTAGTTTACCTCTACCTACACGTACAGTACCAGACAAAAGTTTGTTCACACCTACTCATTCCAGGGGTTTTCTTTATTTTTTTACTATTTTCTACATTGTAGAATAATAGTGAAGACATCAAAACTATGAAATAAAACATATGGAATCATGTGGTAACTAAAAAATTGTTAAACAAATGTAACTATATTTTATATTTGAGATTCTTCAAAGTAGCCACTCTTTGCTTTGATGACAGCTTTGCACACTCTTTCTCTATGGAAAGGTGAGACTCTTTGAACATGTACATGTTGGCTGTTTTGCACTAGGCTGCAACCTGGTCTCAGAGCATTTTGTATTATTCTGTACGTAAAGCCGAGACACTCCATTTAGTATGATACTGTATGTTACATTCGTATGGTATGTATTAATTTGTGGATGTCCATCATCCATTTCATACTATATGTTCCGAATTTGCAAAACATATTATATGTTACGAATTACGAATTTGTTGTTGCTAACGTTAGTTGGGTGGCTAACGCTAACATTAGCTAGCTGGCTAATGTTAGCTAGGCTAGGGGATTAGGGTTAAGGTTAGGAGTTAAGTTAAATGGTTAAGGTTAGGGTTAGTGTTAGGGGAAGGGTTAGCTAACATGCTAAATAGCTGCGTAGTAGCTAAAAAAGTAAGTAGTTGCAAAGTTGCTAATTAGCTAAAATTGTCCATGATGAGATTCAAACACACAACCTGGGTTGCTAGACATTCGCGTTATATGACCAACCACTCTCATTTAATTTTTGCCTTAAGTAACCTTTTGTCTTATGTAATCATACCAAACATAACATATCATTACTAATTTGAGTGTCATGAATATGTTAGGTCTATGAGACCAGGTTGTGCTCTAGGACAACTTCAAGCCTCACAAGACTAGTCTGAAGGTATCCCTGTACCAGTTTTAAAAAACAATGGAAGTATACTGTATATGGAAGTAGTTTAGTGCCCAAAAATGGGTTAAATATGGGTTAAAAAAAACTAGAAATAATTTCCTTATCTTTCTTTTAGCTCTCAGATATAGGACCTACCCTTTAAAACAAACTTCCTTTTGATTTATTTTTTTACTCTCTGTTTATCCATGTATGAAACTGTGTTTCTATGGACTTATACCAGTAAGTCAAATTCACTGCTTCATCCACAAAAAATGTACACCTAAAGCATCCTAAAATTCAAAATCAAATAGCTAAACTATCCTTGGTTTAAGGATTAAAAACCAAGGAGACCAGTCATATTATCCATGGCTGCAGTTACAGTATACTGCCAACATAATGCTATGATGATGTGTGTTAACATAATGTCTGCATAATGACATTGCACACATCATAACTGTTTTAACCACATTTGAGACAGTTCACAGTTACAATTGGGTTGACCATTTATTGTAAACACTGGTTGCTGTTGTCACGTCTACTCCCACTCCCACACTTGACATCGCCGCTGGAACTGTGCTATCGACCTGCTTTCAGACTCTGTGCCTCAGCGCAGTCGCGTCTACCCCTGACATCCTGATCTACAAGGCCACCTTGGAGGATCACATTGCCCACGTTCGGGTAGTTCTGTGATGCCTCCTGGAGAAGTGCCAGTTCCATCAGACCGCTGTCTCCTTCCTGGGATACCGGATCAGCCCGCAGGGAGTGGTTATGGAGGAGAGGAAGGTCGAGGCAGCCAGGTCATTGCCAGTCCAAACCACCATAAAAGGACTACAACGATTTTCTACTACCGCTTCATTAAAAAAACTTCAGCTGCATTGCCTCTCCTCTCACCTCTCTCCTCAAGGGTGGCCCCTGTCATTTGTTGTGGAGTCCTGCAGCTGATGAGGCCTTCCGCCTACTTGAAGGGGCATTTTACCTATGCTGCCCTTCGTGGTGGAGGTGGACGCCTCAGAAGTGGGGCGTCCGTCCACCGGAGGGTCAATGAGGTAACATACCGATTACAGCTTCCCACTAACTACCGGATCTCACCCTCTTTTCACGTTTCCCTCTTCAGGCCTGTAGGTCCTGGTCCCCTGGCTGATACCGTCTCCCACGACAAACCTCCGTCTCCCCTGGACATTGAGAGAAGCCCCGCCTATGCCGTCAGATCCCTCCTGGACTCCCAACGCCGTGGGGGTCGGCTCCAGTACCTGGTTGACTGGGAGGGGTATGGTCCAGATGAGCGGTGTTGGGTTCTGGTGGATGACATTCTAGATCCCAACATCATCCGAGATTTCCACCTTCGCCATCCAAAACTGCCCGCTCCTCGCCCTGTTGGCCGTCCCCCAGGCCGGCATCGTCCTGCAGCTGGAGCCGTGCGTCATGGGGGTGGGGGGGTACTGTCACATCTTCTCCCGCTCTGGCGCTCTATGTCGTCGGTCAATTAACCACCTGTCCTGGCAACCCATCATTATGCACACCTGGCAACCATCATTAGGCACAGCTGTGCCCCATCATTAGGCTCACCCTGACTTCATCACTACCCTTTATCTAGCACGTCGTTGTATTACCCATCAGTCAGTATTGTTATTGTTTTCTTGTTCAGACGCTACTCCTTTTGTATTTTTTTGGGATTCACTCTATGCTCTTCACCGACTGCACCTGCTTCCTGACTCCCTGCGTCTTCGTTACAGCTGTTATAATTTGCCATGATGATGAAACAGGTAAATGTATAAAACAGGCAATTGGATCAGAAAGTTATTTGATTTCCATGTTTATTAAGATCTGTAGTACACCTCACAGCTAGTCTGGGTACCAGAGACAGCAATCAGGCTAACTTAGGCTCTGAGACACCTGCTTCATGTTAGTTATGACTATAGTGTTACCAAATATACTGAATAGATGCTTATCTCTAAAGGTTTGATACATACCATGTTACGGGTGTGCCAATTACCATTGCTTATTGCCTTTTGTTTTACAGTAGTTTGTTTTACTGTAGTTTGTTTTCTAGTAGTATTTCTCCAGGGAAGTAACCAAGATCTCCTCTCTTTCTTCTTACCGTTATATCTGATATGCATTACGTAAATAACCCTTTGCCATTCTCGTATGTAAAACACGTGTCTTGGTGCCAAGACACTGGTTAAAGTGTTAATCTTTAACCAGTGTTTACAGTCTGTCTGCCATAAAGGCCTGCTTGTTAAGTACATCCCCAGTGTTAACAACATACACAGTCTTACTCTGAAAACGTTTGAAAGGATGCGATAGGATAACAGAGATCATGTGCCGAACGAGAAACACACATTAGAAAGGGTTACATAATCAAACGGCAAAAACATTTATTTGCAGCTATCCATAACTATTTAAAAAGTCACTTGTCACATTACTAGCAATGTAGCATTAGTCTTTTGTTGATTATTTCATAGCAACAATACAAATAGAATATAAAGTGTCAGTAATCATTGACAGTTATTATTACATTCATCGTATAGCTGTGTATTAGTTATGGCCAGTCTACAACCCTGGTTTCTAGATGGGATTTTACAGAAAATGGACCATTACAAAACATGCCCCCAAAAATATGCAAAACCATTAGGTGTATAGCAGACACACGTACACAACTTTGACCCTAGAACAATAAATAAAGTGACAAATGATAAAATGACAGGAAAACAAGAAGAATGCACTTCAAGGTAATAGCGTAAACAAAGATTCTCAACCCCTATCTAAAAGTGTTTTGTCCCATCCGTCAAATATGTTGTAATGTCTATCAGATAGTTCTCAGTAGTGCTTCTCAGCCTCCATCTTTAGTCAAGCACTTATCTCAAACCTTCAGCTGAACTAAGCTCCTCAAATACAAACAAGAACAGTTTTCTGACCATTTTATGTTTGACCATCATTTTAGTATTCTTCTGTCCAGACACAATCATTGAAGAACTGGGATACTGTCTGTTGTAAGACAAAGATGCTTCTGAGCAGACAGTCTTTGAGGGGTGTTTTTGCAGCAGGGGTTGGAGGTTGGGGGCTCAGTAGGTGGTGTCTATAATGTTGCCCTCCATCTGATGTCTGTAGGCCACTCTTGCCTTGTGGGAAAAGTAGACAACTCCTCCTCCAGCACCATCACTGGCATAGGTTGACTGGGCAAACTGGGGCTCTGTCTCAATGGATGGAACTGGAAGGGAGGAGAGAGGACATAATTAAAAACCCATTAACTTTACATTAATACTGACATTAATCTATCTTGGTAAGTCACATCCCCATATTGTACTACTACTGATGTTGATGAACTGTCAAAGGGTTTTCAGTCCAACATTACATTCCAAATAAAATAGTGTTTCGCTTTTGAAAATAGTGCCTCTGAAAAAATCTAAACAAAAAAGCATCCCACTCTAGCAAAAACTGTAGCCTACCCTCTTTAGGGAGGCAGTCTCTGCCCTTGACCTTGTCTTTACACCTCTTGTACCAGGGAAAACACTGGAGAACCTTCACACCCATTGGTGCAGCAGCTAGAGGAGCCAGTCTGAAAAGAGAGAACAAGGATTCTGTTATTTAAAAGAAGCATTAACACTAGGTACTCCATAACTCAGCAGGATATGATCAAGAACTTGAACAATCATATTGCATTATGTGCTCGGTTTCTCACAAAATAAATGACGTGCCTTGTTCAGAGAATGTAAGAGCTACTCATCCCTCTTCTGAATTACACCAGCAAAATTGAGTTATTATCCATTTCTAAAACTGACACACTCCAAATGTGCAATTGTGGTTTGGGTGTAGGACTATCATTTTTCTGTTTGAGAGAGAGAGACAGTAGCTAAAGGGTATTTTCTTCCTTGTCCTTAATGTTTGGGACCCTGGAGGCAGGCGGTGAACCATTTAGATTATTACTTCCAGCTATGACAGAAGATCAAATAGATGCATGTTAAAAACAGGCACTTCATCAAAGGGAGCTTTTAAATGATGTAAGTTACATATTCACAATCAGTGACCCAAATCTCTGTCTGGCTTTGTGCTGGAGACACAGGCCAAAAAAGTCCCATCTAACAGACATAATCTATCCAGTGCCTACTTATACAGTCTCATTCTACTTTTCTGTTTACATTATGCAACTATGTTGTGACAGCAAGAAGTCAATGTCACAGAGCAAATATTGAGTCTACGCATCTTCTTATGAAAGGTGATTTGCAATAGTAAAGTTAATTTGTATCCTAAGCTTCAGGTCTGCTTAGGTCAGTGTTTCTGGCTGTTATACGCTTAACATGTCTCTAGGGAATTGTGAGAACAAACCAACAAACTCATCTAATCTCCTTTACAGTATAGGACTTCTATGTCACCTGCTAGGTAAAAGGTAACCCCAGACATGGTAAGCCCAGACATGGTAACCCCAGTCATGGTAACCCCAGTCATGGTGACTCATACATGCCCAACTAAGCTGTTATTGCATGTGTAAAAAATGCAGTCCTGTTCCTCTCCTCGCTACCTAATTTCCCCTCACAGTCCCTTCAGTTTCCCTTAAGTCCCGTTAGTTTGGCTGCTCAGTCTACCTAAGATATCGCTTACCCATCATAGCCCTGCAATTCCCTTGGAAATGCGCATCTGGACACCGCACCCACCCGCTCAGTGTTATTGTCATCAGAAGGGAGAAGACCAATGTTTCTGAGGACTTGTTGTTGTCCACAGTAACACAAATGTCTGAATGTTGTGCGTGCATCGAAATGTAAGCTGTAGGGGGGTTATTGGGGTTTTTACATGCTGTGTAACAATAGGTAATTACCACTAATTACTTACTGTTACTTTGATAGCTTTTACACACATGTTCTACAGTATGGCTGTTACTATTCTTTAATGTCAGAGTCGCCAATACTACTTTGCCTATTGTTTATCGTATGTAGTATTATTCCATACTGTTAGTGCTATTGCATTGGTTGCACAAGTACTTTTGTAGAAGTGGTTTAATTGTTGTATTGGTAAGCAGTCTTTTGCATGCACACGCTACCACAGCGTTTTCCATAGTAGCCTGTATTAAGGTGTTTTATTGTGTTGCCATGGGTGAGCTTCTAGAGTCATCTTAGACAGTTCTTGGAGCTTGCTCATGCGCAGAATAATTTAGGACCCTGTGGCGCCAGGGCAGAACTGATAAGGTTGCAGATTTGCACACGAGGCTGGAGAGAGAGAGGGTGCTATAAATTTTGACCCTTTGTCAATCCAAATAATTGGCTTCTCTCTCTCCAAGAGGAGACTGTTTAAGTTTATGTTTATATTGATGCTGTGTTTATTGGCCTTTATAGACATGTTATAAGTCTAATGCCATTTGCCATTTACTCATGTACATACAGTGCCTTCGGAAAGTATTCAGACCCCTTGACTTTTTCCACATTTTGTTATGTTACAGCCTTATTCTAAAATGGATTCAATTGTTTTTTTCTCTCATAAATCTACACACAATACCACATAATGGCAAAGCAAAAACATTTTAAAATAAATTCCTGCTAATTTACAATAATAAAAAAATGTAATATCACATTTACATAAGTATTGAGACCCTTTACTCAGTACTTTGTTGAAGCACCTTTGGCAGGGATTACAGCCTCGTGTCTTCTTGGGTATGACGCTGCAAGCTTGGCACACATGTATTTGGGGAGTTTCTCCCATTCTTCTCTGCAGATCCTCTCAAGCTCTGTCAGGTTAGATGGGGAATGTTGCTGCACAGCTATTTTCAGGTCTCTCCAGAGATGTTAGAACGGGTTCAAGTCCGGGCTCTGGCTGGGCCACTCAAGGACATTCCGAGACTTGTCCCGAAGCCACTCCTGCGTTGTCTTGGTTGTATGCTTAGGGTCTTGTCCTGTTGGAAGGTGAACCTTTGTCTCAGTCTGAGGTCCTGAGCACTATGGAGCAGGTTTTCATCAAGGATCTCTCTGTACTTTGCTCTGTTTATCTTTGCGTCAATCCTGACTAGTCTCCCAGTCCCTGCCGCTGAAAAACATCCCCACAGCATGATGCTGCAACCACACTTCACCGTAGGGATGGTGCCAGGTTTCCTCCAGACGTGACGCTTGGCATTCAGGCCAAAGAGTTCAATCATGGTTTCATCAGAGCAGAGAATCTTGTTTCTCATGGTCTGAAAGTCTTTGGGTGCCTTTTGGCAAACTCCAAATGTCATGTGTCTTTTACAGAGGAGTGGCTTCCGTCTGGCCACTCTACCATAAAGGCCTGATTGGCAGAGTGCTGCAGAGATGATTGTCTTTCTGGAAGGTTCTCCCATCTCCACAGAGGAACTGAAGAACTCTGGCAGAGTGAGCATCGGGTTCTTGGTCACCTCCCTGACCAAAGCCCTTCTTCCCTGATTGCTCAGTTTGGCTGAGCGGCCAGATCTAGCAAGAGTCTTGGTGGCTCCAAACTTTTTCCATTTAAGAATGTTGGAGGCTACTTGTTCTTGGGGACCTTCAATACTGCAGACATTGTTCGGTACCCTTTCCCAGATCGGTGCCTTGACACAATCCTGTATTGGAGCTCTACGGACATTTGTGTGCCTTTCCAAATCATGTCCAATCAAGTTGTAGAAACATCTCAAGGATGATCAATGGAAACAGGATGCACCGGAGCTCAATTTCGAGTCTCATAGCAAAGGGTCTGAATACTTATGTAAGTACATTTTTATCAATTTGCAAAAATGTCTAAAAACCTGTTTTCGCTTTGTCATTACAGGATATTGTGTGTTGATTGCTGAGGATTTAAAAAAATGTAATCCATTTCAGAATAAGGCTACAAGGTAACAATATGTGGAAATATGTGTATTGCATAGTTATAACCCTTAGATAATACTGTTTCCATGTGTGCATATCTTTGTCTTATAGAACCACAACAATAAGATTCAAAGTAATTCACATTACCAGAATCATATAAACATCTTCAAAAGGAAACAGCTGTGTCTGTGAGTGGTGGTGACTATCAAAAGTACAGTGATGGGCCTCAACATCATGTTCTAACTGGACAGCACTATAGAGGACAGAACCAAACCAATCAGTTATACAGTGGCTTCCGAAAGTATTCACCCCCCTCAATAAATTTATTAAAAATCCTACAATGTGATTTTCTGGATTTTTTCTCTCACTTTGTCTGTCATAGTTGAAGTGTACCTATGATGAAAATTACAGGCCTCTCATCTTTTTAAGTGGGAGAACTTGCACAATTGGTGGCTGACTAAATACTTTTTTGCCCCACTGTATGAGATCATGTGACAGATCATATGACACTTAGATTGCACATAAGTGGACTTTATTTAACTAATTATGTGACTTCTGAAGGTAATTTGTTGCACCAGATCTTATTACATGAATTACATAAAATCCCAAACATGAAATCCATTACATGAAATCCATTCAAATTGCAGGTTGTAAAGCAACAAAATAGGAAAAACGCCAAGGGAGATTAATACTTTTGCAAGGCACTGTAAGTATATAGCGGGTGAGGGCATTCACATCCAACAGCTCAGAGGGGAGAGGGCAAACGAGCCAACCGTTTTTACGTGGTCCTTGTACCCGGATTTAGTGACCAACAGGGTATTATTACATGATCCTTCATTTCTCCGGGTTTTGTGACCAATAGTTTTTACAGCGTGAGTGTTTTCCTACATCCATTTCAGTTTGTGCCCTCAATTCTGACATCATTTTGGCCTAATGAGGCTACAAAGTGGGTTCCATATCAACGACTTCACATAGGACAATCAATACAAAAGGTTATAACAACACAATACTAAATGTGAAAACTAAATATTGAAAACGCCAAGGACGTCTTGGCGCTATTGAATAGTAAAAGTGGTTATAACTCACCTGGAAATCAAAGATCAAAACGGTATGAATTTATAGTGAGTTTTGTAGTGAGTTTGTTTCTTTAGAATTCTCCTAGAAATTGTATAATTTGCTTCCGGTTTGATGTCTCGAGGCAGTCAGAGCTCATTCCCCTGACAAATGATGGTGTATAGGCAACCTGCCTTGTAGCGCGTCTGTCACTCTCCCTTTGATACAGCAAGAGCATGGAAATTTTCCACTGTCGACTCCGCGTCTTTAAATAGATAATCCTTCAGCGTGTGGCCACAACACAAAACAAGCCTCCCTTGCCCTCTGACCCCGCCCCTGCATTTACTGTATGCGTGTGTTGGCAACTTGGCATGGAAGTTAATAGATTTCCAGTGAATTGTTGCTGTGTTCTCTTACAGTGTTGGGGTATGGAAAGCCGATTTAACACATATTCATAGAATATTTGATATCAATAATTGTATTTTTTTTTATACCAATACTTGCATTTTTTATATCAATAATTTGAATTGTTGATATACGAAATTCTTGCCTACTTCACCCATATTTTATTTTATTTGAGCAAAAAAGTATAGTGTGTAGTTCCAGTAGTCCTACTTAGCTACACCACTACATGGCAAAAATGTAATTCACTGCTGAAAACACTACCAAGATTGTAGTTAGTTCTACTACCAACAACAAGCTACTGCAAAATGTAGTTAAAAATGTAAATACATGTATTTCACTACTCCCCAACACTTTTTTAAACTGTTAAACAAGGACATGGTGATCCAATTGGCAAGGGATGCAATGTTAGTCAGTCAAGATGATGTGTTTACCCACACTATGTAAAACATTTTATTGTATCTCCACAGGGTAAAATTTTCTACAAATGTCATCATTCTACTCAAGCCAGACAAGTGAATACAAGCAAACCCTTCCAGTTACTGAGTGAAGTTATGCTATAAAAGCGTTTTTATTCTGTATAACATATTTCTATGATGTTCTTACTTGGAATTAATATGTCATTAAAACTTTGATTAAAGAGTCAACATTTGACAGCTGCCATATGGCATCAGAGAGATAGTAGCCTTGGTAACCCACAGGTTTGTGAGGTGATGTAATGGCAGTTGGAATCTCGTGCTCCACTAGAGGGAGATGTTGTCATTTCATGCCAGAGAGAAACTGATTGTCTTGTAGTTATTTCTAGAAGACAAAACACCTTTTCTGATATAATGGAAATATTGTATTCTAAACAAACATAATTGATTAACAGTGCAGGATAATTCAACATAAAAAACAAACATAATAACAAATAATTGCAGTGTAGTTAAGGTGGTATTTGATAGTACTTCATGTAGCATACTTATGTTTTTACAGCTTCACCTTTGCTCTCTGCAATCTACAAACCAGTGTATTGTAAGATCCACCTCCACACCACCACCACCCCAAGACTCATAGGCATATTGTAACTGTGTCCATAAACATAATCTCCATGAGTCCACACCTCAACTTTCCCTACTACCCTCATGCCCTGTTTTTTCCTTTCCTTCACATTTCTTCCCTCCCTGCTCAAGGTAGAAGTTGCCTCTATCTACAGATCTAGGATCAGATTACTTGATCCCCAATCCTAACCTTAACCTTAAGAGGGAAGAAAATGTTATCTGACCCTGCATCATTGGTTAGGGTCAACATATCCCTCCCCTCACACCCACACACTGCCTTTGCCCTCTCCCTCTGAGGCCCCATGCTGGCCGCAGCAGCCTCCTCCACGTTGGTGCGAGGCAGGCAGGTTCTTGAAGACGGCCCTGCTGTAGGGGATGAAACAGAGGCCCAGTTGGAGGTGGCGGGCCAGGCGACAGTAGGTAGCCAGAGCCAGGACCAGGAGGGGGGTGACCAGGATGAAGCCCACCACCAGCAGGGCCACACAGCCACCATCATCCAGCAGGTCTGAACAGTACAGGGACGTGCCATTGGGTTGCACCTGGGGACGAGAGGGACGAGAAATGGTTAATGGTGTGAAACCATCTAACACACACACACACACACACACTTTAAAACTACTCATTATGTGTCACACAGCAATGCTCAGGTCAGGACTCATGCTCTCTCTCCCTGTACGTCTCTGACTCTCCCCTCTATCTCTTTCTGGCACACACAGACTTTCTTCCTGGATGTCAGTCTTACCGTAGAGTGACATAGGAAGCCAAACACAACCATGACCAGCGCTGGGGTCATGATTGGTTCCGAACACGATACTGACCAGCGTACTGTTGACCAGCGCGATGATCAGGTTCTGAGCCCTCACCAGTACTGAGCACGCCCAGCAGTCCAGAGAGCCTCTCAGCTCCAGAGGGGCGTCCGTAGCCCCCGCCACACTGCCCGCTACTGAGTACGGGGGTGGCACCACCACCCCTGACCCCCCCGTGGGCGACCCTGGCACAGAGGTCACAGAGCCTGTGTTCTGGAGGTGGAATTGCAGTGAAGACAGATGTTCCCCATTGTTAATGTGATGCAGCTGGGTGATGCCGTTCTCCAGGGTCCGGTTCCTCGGCAGACTCATCCTCCCTAGGCCTTCGGAAAACAAAATGATTAGTGTTATTAATTCAGTAATTTATGTGTCTGTCATACAATTTCATAATCATCATTGCTAGTGGTAGTGCAGTTAATTATGGGCCAAGTGGTATAGCGCAGGCCTGTTACTGCTCTTCTGTTAGGGAGCCTTATAGTGCTTGCAGTTACAGTGCCTTCAGAAAGTACTCACACCCCTTGACTTTTTCCACATTTTGTTGTTTTACAAAGTGGGATTCAAATGGATTTAATTGTCATCATTTGTCAATGATCTACAGAAAATACTCTGTAATGTCAAAGTGGAAAAACTTTTTAAACATTTGTATAACAAAAAAAATATGGAAATAAAACATGAATATTTCTTGATTAGATAAGTATTCAACCCCCTGAGTCAATACATGTGAGAATCACCTTTGGCAGCGATTACAGCTGTGAGTCTTTCTGGGTAAGTCTCTAAGAGCTTTGTACACCTGTATTGTACAGTACTTGCACATTAATATTAAAACAATTTGAGCATACCTATAACATGATGCAGCCACCACCATGTTTGAAAATGTGAAGAGTGGTACTCAGTGATGTGTTATGTTTAGGGCAAATCCAACACAACGCTTTGTATTCAGTGCATAAAGTTCCTTTCTTTACCACATACACATTTTGCAGTTTTACTTTAATGCCTTATTGCAAAGCGGATGCATGTTTTCTTCTGTACAGGCGTCCTTCTTTTCACTCTGTCAATTAGGTTAGTATTGTGGAGTAACTACAATGTTGTTGATCCATCCTCAGTTTTTTTCTATCACAGCCATTAAACTCTGTAACTGTTTTAAAGTCAACATTGACGTCATGGTGAAATCCTTGAGAGGTTTCCATCGTCTCCGGCAACTGAGTTAGGAAGGCCACCTGTATCTTTGTAGTGACTGGGTGTATTGATACACCATCCAAAGTTTAATTAATAACTTCATCATACTCAAACGGATATTCAATGTCTGCTTTTTTAACCCATCTACCAATAGCAGCCCTTCTTTGTGAGGCATTGGAAAACCTACCTGGTCTTTGTGGTTGAATCTGTGTTTGAAATTCACTGTTCAACTGAGGGACCTTACAGATAATTATATGTGTGGGGCACAGAGATGAGGAGGTCATTCAAAAATCATGTTAAACACTATTATTGCACACAGAGAGAGTCTATGCAACTTTGTATATGACTTGTTAAGCACATTTTTACTCCTGAACTTATTTAGGCTTGCCATAATAAAGGGGAAGAATACTTATTGACTCAAGACATTTCAGCTTTACATTTCTAATTCATTTGTAAAAATGTTTAAACAACACAATTCCACTTTGGCATTATGGGGTATTGTGTGTAGGCCTGCGACACAACATCTCAATTTAATCTATTTTAAATTCAGTCTGTAATACATCAAAATGTGGAAAAAGTCAAAGGGTATGAATACTTTTTGAAGGCACTGTACAGTTGTGGCCAAAAGTTTTGAGAATGACACAAATATACATTTTCACAAAGTCTGCTGCCTCAGTTTGTATGATGGAAATTTGCATATACTCCAGAATGTTATGAAGACTGATCAGATGAATTGCAATTAATTGCAAAGTCCCTCTTTGCCATGCAAATGAATTGAATCCCCCCAAAACATTTCCATTGCATTTCAGCCCTGCCACAAAAGGACCAGCAGACATCTTGTCAGTGATTCTCTTGTTAACACAGGTGTGAGTGTTGACAAGGACAAGGTTGGAATACACTCTGTCATGCTGATTGAGTTCGAATAACAGACTGGAAGCTTCAAAAGGAGGGTGGTGCTTGGAATCATTGTTCTTCCTATGTCAACCATGGTTACCTGCAAGGAAACACGTACAGTCATCATTGTTTTGCACAAAAAGGGCTTCACAGGCAAGGATATTGCTGCCAGTAAGATTGCACCTAATTCAACTGTCGTGTCTTTGGCTATGCCGGATTAAGTGATATGACATACTATTCTATAAAATAATTTCTCTGTAATTAATATTTCCTGATTGAACTAATCATGTAAATGTAATTAACTAGATAGTCGGGCACCACAAAATAATATTTATAGAGCTGTTATCTTCCGAATAAACTCTTAAAGACCTAGTAATATTTTACATCAATAGCAGTCAATATTAATCGTCATCTTAATTCAGTCTCATCTGAAAGTTGCAAAATCTTAGTTATCTGCACGAACCCTGGCTAACAAGTTGAATCAGCAATACAAAATTGGGTTAAATTATTTATTTACTAAATACCTAACTAATCACACAGAATTACACGTACACATAATTAAATCATAACTTGATTACAAATTACATTATAAAGGAAAACGTCCCAAGCGGGCGGAACAGATATGACAGCTTGTTACACAAAAGAAAAGGGGCTGGGTGAAAGTGAAAGAGCCGGAAGACTGAGGAACAAAGGGCGAAGCTGTGCTATCATAAATACAGTATCTTATGCATTCTAAATTACCGCCCATTTGGAAAAGGAAAATGCAATAAATATTTACTCTGAGCTGCGCTTCAGTAGGTTGGTGGTAGATGGAAGGCCGTGTTGCCAAACCGAGTCCTTTGAAGAATGTCTCTGGTGGTCGATTGGATACGTTGTAGTAACGTCGTTGTGTGATAGACGGGATATGCTGTCTGTTCCTTCCTAACCCTCGTTTGCATCTGCTGTTGCTAACTCAACGGCTAGGAGGTGTCACTTCTGTAGTGAATAAGAGTTCAAAGTTCATACCATTCGCAATCAAAGCTCACGCTGATGTTGGCTTCGTTCTGTAATTATTATCTAAACCATTCTGACATAGGACCGTCGTCCTCACGTCCTCTGAACAGGAGGTTACATTGTCGTCAAGGGCTTATTTAGGAAGGGAGAGGTGGGTGTGTTTGAAAAGTTTTATAGCCCATGTCCATTCACAGGGGCGGGCCACTGATTGAGCAGAGCCCTATTTTATGAAAACCCAAATCTCACATTTTAAAATCACATTTCATCCCATCACAAATAATTTCATATTCAAACATTGAAATTGAACAACAATTCCATGTGAATCCGTTAACTCTGATTTGTAGACTTTCCACTGTAGAGTTTGTCATCTTTTCATTGGTGAGAATGTCTCAGATGACAACCGAACTGACATCATATTCATTAAGTACCACCGCATATGTTTCATTGGTCGGATTACCAGAATATAGTTAATTTCCCCCCACCTTCTGGTGTTCCCAGAATCTCTATATTAACCAAAGGTTTTGCAAATGTAACATCAGTAGGGTAGAGAGAGGAAAAAGGGGGGAAGAGGTATTTATGACTGTCATAAACCTACCCCCAGGCCAACTTCATGACACAACCATTTATCGGATCATCAGGAACTTTAAGGAGAGCTGTTCAATTGTTGTGAAGAAGGCTTCAGGGCACCCAAGAAAGTTCAGCAATAGCCAGGACTGTCTCCTAAAGTTGATTCAGCTGTGGGATCGGGGCACCACCAGTACAGAGCTTACTCAGGAAGGGCAGCAGGCAGGTGTGAGTGCATCTGCACACACAGTGAGGCACAGACTTGTGGAGGATGGCCTGGTGTCAAGAAGGGCAGGAAAGAAGCCACTTCTCTCCAGGAAAAACATCAGGGACAGACTGATATTCTGCAAAAGGTACAGGGATTGGACTGCTGAGGCCTGGGGTAGTCATTTTCTCTGATGAATCCCCTTTCCGATTGTTTGGGTCATCCGGAAAAAAACTTGTCCGGAGAAGACAAGGTGAGCTCTAACATCAGTCCTGTGTCATGCCAACAGTAAATCATCCTGAGACCATTCATGTGTGGGGTTGCTTCTCAGCCAAGGGAGTGGGCTCACTCATAATTTTGCCTAAGAACACAGCCATGAATAAAAAATGGTACCAACACATCCTCCGAGAGCAACTTCTCCCAACCATCCAGGAACAGTTTGGTGACGAACAATTCCTTTTCCAGCATGATGGAACACCTTGCCAGAAGCCAAAGTGATAACTAAGTGGCTCGGGGAACAAAACATTGATATTTTGGGTCCATGGCCAGGAAACTCCCCAGACCTTAATCCCATTGAGAACTTGTGGTCAATCCTCAAGAGGCGGCCGGACAAACAAAACCCCACAAATTCTGACAAACTCCAAGCATTGATTATGAAAGAATGGGCTGTCATCAGTCAGGATATGGCCCAGAAGTTAATTGACAGCATGTCAGGGCGGATTGCAGAGGTCTTGAAAATGAAGGGTCAACACTGCAAATATTGACTCTTTGCATCAACTTCATGTAATTGTGAATAAAAGCCTTTGACACTTATGAAATGCTTGTAATTATACTTCAGAATTCCATAGTAACATCTGACAAAAATATCAAAAGACACTGAAGCAGCAAACTGTGTGTCATTCTCAAAACTTTTGGCCATGACAGTAGATAGATGGGGAGCCTGAAAATGGATCCCCTTTACACACAGGAATCTGTTTGGCATGCCCCTATTTCAATAATAGATTGAAATATAAGCCTCTGAATGTCATTGCATTAAAGTGAGGGTAGCTAAGTTTCCTAAAGTACAGTGGTGAGAGGTGCAGAAAGTAAACACAGATAACTACACAACTCTGGTAGGGAGGAAATGGACTTCCCTTGGCCCCACCCCCAGTCTCCTGGATGACTACAGACCCAGAACAATGAGACCCCCCCACCCTCTTCAAAACCCCCATCTAAGAAACCTTCTTCCGCTAATTTTAAACGTCAACATCCTTTTGTTGATTGGATTTTAACTGAAAACTGATCATTGTAATGGGTTATTTCATTTATTTCACCAAACTTTCATAAATGTTCAGTTGACTTTAGCAGTGGGGTGGGACCTCAGGCACAATGTGTCATGGTCACATGTCCTCAGATCTCATCTGATACTATAACTGTTGTTATTAAGATGAAGGTAGCATGTGCAGGTTTGACCAGCATGTATAACCTCTCATAGAACATCATGGGAAAAAGGGTTCATGGATTGAAATTGTCACGTCCTGACCTTAGTTATTTTTTTATGTCTCTATTTTAGTTTGGTCAGGGTGTGAGTTGGGGTGGCATTCTATGTTTTGTTCTGTGCGTTATATTTCTGTGTTTGGCCTGGTATGGTTCCCAATCAGAGGCAGCTGTCTATCGTTGTCTCTGATTGAGAACCATACTTAGGTAGCCTGTTCCCACCTGTGTTTGTGGGTAGTTGTTTTCCGTTTCAGTGTTTGCACCATGCAGGACTGTTTTCGGTTTTCATTTATTCTCTTGTTCTTTTGTATTTAGTGTTCAGTTAATAAAAGGAAATATGAACACGTACCACACTGCACCTTGGTCCTCACCTTCTTCCACCAACAGCCGTTACAGAAATAGTTACTTTTCCATTCAGTCTTCATATGAACCAAGCAAAGAAGGGGTGTATTAAAAACCTTCCAATAAAGTATTTTTAAACATTTTAATACAGCAAATGAAAGATAAACATCTTGTTAATCTACCCATGGTGTCCGATTTCAAAAATGATTTACAGCGAAAGCACAACATATGATTATGTTAGCTCATAGCCAAGTCAAAAAAACACACAGCCATTTTCTCAGCCAAAGAGAGGAGTCACAAAAAGCAGAAATATAGATAAAATGAATCACTAACCTTTGATGATCTTCATCAGATGACACTCATAGGACATCATGTTACACAATACATGTATGTATAATCTCAGTTTACATTGACGCGTTACGTGCAGTAATGTTTTGATTTCAAAACATCCAGTGATTTTGCAGAAATACTCATAATAAACATTGATAAAAGATGCAAGTGTTATTCACAGAATTAAAGATAGACTTATCCTTTATGCAACCCCTGTGTCAGGGCCCTCAGTACCCAATTCAGCCAAAAAAAACTCCGTCATTTTGGAGTCAACATTAGTTCGAAAAAACACTATAAACACTATAAAAACACTATAAATATTCACTTACCTTTGATGATCTTCATCAGAAGGCACTCCCAGGAATCCCAGTTTGACAATAAATTTGTTCCATAAAGTTCCATAAAGCCCATCATTTAGCCACTTGTTGTTAGCGTGTTCAGCCCAGTAATCCATCTTCATGAGGCGCGATCACTTCCTCCAGACAAAAAGTCAAAAAGTTCTGTTACAGATCGTAGAAACAAGTCAAATGATGTATGCAATCAATCTTTGGGATATTTTTAACTTAAATCATCAATAAGGTTCCAACCGGAGAATTGCATTTTCTGAAGAAAAGCATTGGAACAAGAGCAAACTCTGTCGGGAGCGCGTGTCATGAGACCGAGGCTCTCTGCCAGACCACTCACTAAAATAGTTCTTATGAGCCCCTCCTTTATAGTAGAATCCTAAAACCAGTATCTAAAGACTGTGACATCTAGAGAAGACAGGCTATGTGCACACTGCCCACAAAATGAGGTGGAAACTGAGCTGCACTTCATTACCTCCTGTCCAATGTATGACCATATTAGAGACACATATTTCCCTCAGATTACACAGATCCACAAAGAATTCGAAAACAAACCCAATTTTGATAAACTCCCATATTTACTATGGGTGAAATTCCACAGTGTGCAATCACAGCAGCAAGATTTGTGACCTGTTGCCACAAGAAAAGGGCAACCAGTGAAGAACAAACACCATTGTAAATACAACCCATACTTATGCTTATTTATTTTCCCTTGTGTATCCTTAACTATTTGTACATCTTTGCAACACGGTATATATACGTACGTACGTTGCAACACCGGGGGCAAACTACCTGCCCTCCAGGACACCTACACCACCCGATGCTACAGGAAGGCCATAAAGATCATCAAGGACATCAACCACCCGAGCCACTGCCTGTTCACCCCGCTGTCATCCAGAAGGCGAGGTCAGTACAGGTGCATCAAAGCTGGGACCGAGAGACTGAAAAACAGCTTCTATCTCAAGGCCATCAGACTGTTAAACAGCCACCACTAACATTGAGTGGCTACTGCCAACACACTGTCAATGACACTGACTCTACTCCAGCCACTTTAATAATGGGAATTGATGAGAAATGATGTAAATATATCACTAGCCACTTTAAACAATGCTACCTTATATAATGTTACTTACCCTACATTATTCATCTCATATGCATACGTAGATACTGTACTCTATATCATCGACTGCATCCTTATGTAACACATGTATCACTAGCCACTTTAACTATGCCACTTGGTTTACATACTCATCTCATATGTATATACTGTACTCGATATCATCTACTGTATCTTGCCTATGCTGCTCTGTACCATCACTCATTCATATATCCTTATGTACATATTCCTTATCCCCTTACACTGTGTATAAGACAGTAGTTTTTTTGGAATTGTTAGTTAGATTACTTGTTCGTTATTACTGCATTGTCGGAACTAGAAGCACAAGCATTTCGCTACACTCGCATTAACATCTGCTAACCATGTGTATGTGACAAATAAAATTTGATTTGATTTGATTTGTATATATACGTAATATGACATCTGTAATGTCTTTAGTGTTTTGAAACTTCTGTATGTGTAATGTTTACTGTAAATTTGTATTACTTATTTCACTTTTGTATATTATCTACCTCACTTGCTTTGGCAATGTTAACACATGTTTCCCATGCCAATAAAGCCCCTTGAATTGAATTGACATCTAGTGGAAGCCCTAGGAAGTGCAAGCACATTCATATCTAACAGGGATTTCAATAGGCACTGTTTTGAAAATCGATTTCTCACTTCCTGTTTGGATTTCTTCTCAGGTTTTTGTCTCCCATATGAGTTCTGTTATACTCACAGACATCATTCAAACAGTTTTAGAAACTTCAGAGTGTTTTCCATCCAATACTAATACTAATATGCATATATTAGCATCTGAGACAGAGTAGGAGGTAGTTCAGTTTGGGCACGCTATTCATCCAAAAGTGAAAATGCTGCCCCCTATTCCAAAAAAGATGTCCTACCCCTAACTCAGACGACACTGGACCAATTGTGCACTGCCCTATGGGACTCCCGATCACAACCGGTTGTGATCAAGGCTGGAATTGAACCAGGGTCTGTAGTGACGCCTCCAGCACTGAGGTGCAGTGCCTTAGACTGCTGCGCCACTCATGAGCCCAAAAGGTTAGTCAACGGTCTTGGTAATACAATACAAAATGCTAAACTTCTCATCACACCCAAACTTCAATTGAACATGCTCTAGAAGCAATAACCCTATGAGCTGTAAAAAAGTTCACTATGATCTTTGTTAGGATGTTTAGTTTGAGTTTCCATGTCCCTCCATCCCTGGACACCCATAACGATTACAATGAGATGTGTTTACTCACTGTGTGATTGGTGGAGCAGTTCTGAGGATTTGTCTCTCTGTCTCTCGACTCTCACAGTAGCAGTAAGAGAAGATGTGAATACACTCTATTCTTTAACCTGTCTTCCTTCTCTGAGAATGCGCGTCAAGAGAAGAAGAGGTAGGTCTCCACCACATGAACATCCAGATCTTGAGGTCAGACTGATGACATTGACCAGGTGGAGGTTTATACCCTGATGATGAGAGTTTAGACCTTCGTCATTCTCAGATATATCCTGGTGTTTCTGAAACTCCAGGTATTCAGCAGATGCTTTGTGTCTGCAAAGGTCTCAGTCGGTGTCACTCTCTTGTCCCTTTGCTTTGTGTTAAATTCTACGATCTGCACAGTTAAGGCAAATATTGCTTTTCTGCTAGGCTCTGGCTCTTCGTTTCCTGCCGCGCTGTTTCCTCACTTTCATTCCAGTTTGGTTAGTCACTGAGTCTCCCCCTGTCTCCTGTCTGTCTCTCCTCTGTTTCCTATCTGTCTCCTCTCTTCTGGGTGTGTGTCTGTGGGCTGCTGTGGTGCTGGTGGGTACAGAGAGGCAGCTTGGGAGTGTTTGACGTTGGTGATGGTGTTTGGAAAGGGCGGGGAAACAGGAGGGTTTACACTGATAACCCTTGGACCCAGTGGGGAGCGAGGGGGTAGGGAGGGGAGGGAAGGGGCAGCGAGAGGGTAGGGAGGGGAGGGAAGGTGGAGGAGGGGGTAGGGAGGGGAGGGAAGGGGGAGTGAGGGGGTAGGGAGGGGAGGGAAGGGGGGGAGGGGGTAGGGGGGTAGGGAGGGGGAAGAGGGAGGGAAGGGAAGGAGGAGAGAGGGGGAGAAAGTGTTTATCTGAATAGATAAGGAGACGGGTGAGAGTTGCCAAAACTCTTGCAGTCACTACAACCACTAACTACTACCTTCTGCTGCAGTCACTACAACCACTCACCACTACCGCCTGCTGCAGTCACTACAACTGTTAACCACTATCTTCTGCCTCAGTCACTACAACCACTAGCTACTACCTTCTGCTGCAGTCACTGCAACCACTACATTCTGCTGCAGTCACTACACCCATAACCACTACCTTCTGCTGCAGTCACTACAACCACTAACCACTACCTTCTGCTGGAGTCACTACAACCACTACCTTCTGCTGCAGTCACTACAACCACTAACCACTACCTTCTGCTGCAGTCACTACAACCACTAACCACTACCTTCTGCTGCAGTCACTACAACCACTAACCACTACCTTCTGCTGCAGTCACTACAAACACTAACCACTACCTTCTGCTGCAGTTACTATAACCACTAACCACTACATTCTGCCCCAGTCACTACTACCACTAACCACTATCTTCTGCTGCAGTTAGTACAATCACTAACCACTACCTTCTGCTGCAGTCACTACAACCACTAACCACTACATTCTGCTGCAGTCACTACAACCACTAACCACTACCTTCTGCTGCAGTTACTACAACTGCTAACCACCTCATTAGGCTGCAGTCACTACAACCACTAACCACTACCTTCTGCTGCAGTTACTACAATCGCTAACCACTATCTTCTGCTGCAGTTACTACAACCACTAACCACTACCTTCTGCTGTAGTCACTACAACCACTAGCCACTACCTTCTGCTGTAGTCACTACAAGCACTAGCCACTACCTTCTGCTGTAATCACCACAACCACTCACCACTACCTTCTGCTGTAGTCACTACAACCACTAGCCACTACCTTCTGCTGTAGTCACTACAACCACTAGCCACTACCTTCTGCTGTAGTCACTACAACCACTAGCCACTACCTTCTGCTGTAGTCACTACAACCACTCACCACTACCTTCTGCTGTAGTCACTACAACCACTCACCACTACCTTCAGCTGTAGTCACTACAACCACTAGCCACTACCTTCAGCTGTAGTCACTACAACCACTAGCCACTACCTTCAGCTGCCGTTACTACATCCTCTAGCTACTACCTCATTCATAAAAGAAGAAGAATTGGATTATAAAATATGTCCTAAACACAAGAGAACAAACAGAGTGGAATTTTCTGAACCTAAATGTTGGTAAATGTAAGCATTTCAAAGAATGTATTTGTAATATTGTGAGATGGTAATAAGATGGAAAGAGAAAGGGGGATACCTAGTCAATTGTACAACTGAATGCATTCAACTGAAATATGTCTTCCACATTTAACCCAACCCCTCTGAATCAGAGAGGTACGGGGGGCTGCCATTATCAACATCCATATCTAATAAACTGTCAAAAGGTTTTGTACTGTCTCTCCATTGCAAGATAAACCAATACAGAATGTGTATTTTATACTTGCTATACATTTTTATTGAACCTTTATTTAACTAGGCAAGTCAGTTAAGAACAAATTCTTATTTTCAATAACAGCCTAGGAACAGTGGGTTAACTGCCTGTTCAGGGGCAGAACGACAGATTTGTACCTTGTCAGCAAGGTGGTTTGAACTTGCAACCTTCCGGTTACTAGTCCAACGCTCTAACCACTAGGCTACCCTGGCACCCACATGTTCAGAACATGCATACATTTTTTCTGGGCTAGCTTCTTACATAAGACAGATCTGTACATTCCTATCTGATAATGAGTGAGATCTAGATGATGGGGAGTGAACACACTGACTGCACAAAGATAAGACACACACATTCCCATAGTGCTACAGCATACAGACCCCAAGGCACAACAGAACTGAACAAATGAACAGAGAGCTGTGTAGAAAGTAGGGGCAGTGCCTGAGTCATATAAGACATGGTTGTTTTAAAGATCGAGAAGGAAAGGGGACTGTCCCTCCTGATGAAAAATAGAACACCAGGTTCAGAAAACAAAGTGGAAATGTGGATGGGGAGGAACAAAGTGATGTTGCGGGAGGAGAGGTTCGCCAGACTGATAAGAGACCAGTGGGGGTTTAGTTCAAAGGGGGAAAATGTGTATTTTTTATTTTTTTTCCCCCCTGTTCTTTTATCACAGTCAGAGCTGTGTGTTTGTTTATTTACTTATTTCTTAAAAGGGCAGATAGGCGTTCTCTCTGGAGATAGAGGGGGTGATTGGATGAAGGAGGGACTAGAGAAGAAGTAGAAAGAGGGGTGATTAAAAAAAGCCTTTAGGAGTGTGGAAGACCAGCCAGAGCAGGAATGTAGGGGGAAATCCTGAGAGGATTCAGAGAATAATGGAGATATATGTTTTCCCTCTGTTCGATGTGTAGCTGCTATTACCTCAGTGCTGCAGCCCTCCTAGAGGAGTGTGTGTGTGTGTGTGTGTGTGTGTGTGTGTGTGTGTGTGTGTGTGTGTGTGTGTGTGTGTGTGTGTGTGTGTGTGTGTGTGTGTGTGTGTGTGTGTGTGTCTGTGTCTGTGTCAGAGAGAGAGACTTACAGTGGGACCGAAATTATTGACACCCTTAATAAAGATGAGCAATAATGACTGTATAAAATAAATAATTTAAATACTGAGCTATATTGTATGCTATAAAAAATAACAGACAAGGGCCTCAGGACCAGTGAAAGCAAATAGCCCCACCACCAAAGATCCACCACCATATTTTACAGTAGGTCTGTGGTTATTGTCTGCTCCTGTATTCTGATTTCGTAGCCAAAGAGCATAATAATCTTGTCATCCAACAAATCTAAATGCCTGGAGTTTGCTAAAATGCATTGGAACAGATTGGAAACGGTGTGTCGGTCAGATGACGTGAAAATACAGCTCTTCAGCGACACACACCAGTGGTGGGTTTGGCATTGAAATGAGAATGCATAAACAGTGAAGAATCCAATATACCTACTGTAAATGGTGGTGGATCTTTAATGTTATGGGGTGATTTTGGTTCCACTGGTCCTTGCTAAGGTAAATGTAATATTTGTGTTGTGGAGAAATGACCAGGCAGGAGACGGGAGTACAGTTAGTTTTAGTTTAGTCAAAACCCCTCGTGCTCTACAGTTCCCGGCACCCCAGTGCGCATGTGCATTTCCTATTAGGTGTAGTAACGTAACACTGCCGTAATGCATTACTGCTTAGTAACAGCACAGTAACTAATATAAACAGATGTAGATCCCAGATAATACAGTAAACAGCATCATGAACTCTATCACGCTTCTCACAGGAGGCTGAAATTTGGCCTCAAGTGGATCTTCCAGCAAGACAATAACCACAATGCACACATCAAAATGCACAAAGAAATGTTTAAATGGTCACAAAATCTAAATGTTACAATGGGAATCTCAGTCTCTGGACTTGAAACCCATTAAAAACATGTGGTTTGATTTTAAGAGGATGGTCCATAAGCACAGACAAAGGATATCAAGGACCTGGAAAGATTCTGTATGGAGGAATAGTCTAAGATCCATCCCAATGTGTTCTCCAAAAGGCTCAGTACTGTTATCCTCAGAAGGTGAGGTATTGAAAGGTATTGAAAGCAGGGGTGTCAATCATTTTTACCCTAATATTACTTTGAAAAAATTAGATCACATGTTAAACAAAATCTCTTTCTCTGAGTATAAGATAATCACATTTCCAAATATTTGTGAGCATAGAATATAGCTTAGTATTTAAGTTATTTATTTTATACTGTCATTTTTGCTCGTCTTTATCAAGGGAGTTAATCATTTTGGACCCTACTGTATGTGTATGATGAACAACTAGAGCAGGGGTGTCAAACTCATTCCATGATGGGCCTAGTGTCTGCAGGTTTTTGGCTTTTCCTTTCAATTAAGACGACCAGGTGTGGGGAGTTGTGACCTTAATTCATCCGTCAAGTGCAACAGAGGAATGAAAACCTGCTGACACCCGGCCCTCCGTGGAATGAGTTTGACACCTGTGGTTTAGAGGGTTGTTAGAGGAGGAAGGCCAGTCTTCCTGTCCTTGGAACCAGGATATCCACTGCTCTATCTGTTTCTCTAGGATGAGGTGTCCCTGCATCCTCTTTAAACTAGAGGTGTTTTATTCCCATGCCTGTAACAAAGAAAAAAATGGACATTGGCAAAACACAGCAGGATTAGTGGGGGAGAGATACATCTTTACCAGCATGTTAGTAACATTCTCTTCCTTAGTAACTGGGAATAAACCCTTTCAAGTTGCTCTAAATTCACCAGTAATCCAAACACTAACATTCTGTGTGTAATGGAGGACATTATGGTTGATGTACTGTAATAAAACAGGCAAAGTGCAGGAAGAGAAGAATGATATGACAGAAGAAATGATGGGTGGCTAGGCATTAACATCAGCAGGGAATGAAGAGTGGGGTAGATTCTAGGGATGAAATAAATCTCCCTCCATTGAAATGTTTCTCTAAGATAAGTTATCAGCTCAGACACAATACTCAAAAACTATCCAGGCCTCTCACCAAGGCAGCTACACAAATTCGATGACAATAAACTTTTCTCAAAACATTTTATTGTATCAATAATACTCACAATAATGTCACAGAAAAATCACAGAGTGTTTAAGAAAGGTCTGGTCTATGTAAGATATTTTTTATGATGTTTTAAAACAGCACAGCTTCAAATAAAAACAGTCAGTGGATGAGGAGCAAGATTACAACCTTGAAATTATACTCATGAGGACAGAACACTGAAGGAACCCAAACCTCACTACACATCAGTCTCATTTAAATGTGGCTAAAACTACAACTACTGCCAATCACAAATGCTTCACAATTTTATGAATTTCGTACAATGCAAAAAAGTTGAAAAAGGTATTGTGTTTATCAGTTAGATACAGTACAAAGACATCATTCTATTAGTTTACCGGTAATTGTAATGACGCGGTTCTAAGCACCAACCTGTCGGTTGAAGTTATATTCATTGACTTATATTCATAGATCATTTATACACAGTTAATGAGGAGGTGACGAGGCAAGAGGGGGTTGAGCACCATGAAAATCCAACCTCCCCCTGTTTGCTCTTCCCCGTACACCCACAATAGGAAACCTTAAAAATATCTGGTGTCCCCAGAGAAGCACCATCAATATGCAATAAATACATTTAAGAAAACAAACATATACAAGTATAAATAAAGTCACAATTTACAATTCTTCATTTTCTCTGTAATCCAGAAAAGGAGATAGCAACCAAAAAAAGAGGTAAAAAACTGGGAGAATGATCCCATTAGAAAAAGCAAAAGATAAAGGGGATCTTCTTTAGGGCGAATTGTAGCAATCACATCTCTCTCTACCAAACATTATTTAGGATTATTATGCAAAAACTAAAATCACATTAAAACACACCAGATTTCCAACAAAGAGTGAAACCAGATTAGTCCTCTAGTTCTAGTTAACCCGTATTTCAGAGAAATGTTTACAATTTCTTAAATGAATATTCCTAATGCTTTAGAAAGTTGTGCCTGCATGTTTGATTTTCTAATTTCCTTTCATCTAAATACAGTTCACAAGGCCAATGTGGTGTACCTTTAGGCTGGTAAAACTTTTGAAATATCTAGGTCAGAATAAATACAATGGAAATAGCACCCCAAAGAGTATACAGACAGGAATGACAAATGTCAGAGTTCACCTGAATAGAAAACCAAACCAAAACAATGGGATTTCAATGAGACTATCAGCTACTTTGCTTGTGAAGCAATTCCCCTGCTGTTACCATAGCAACACGGTAAATTCATGGACATAGAATAACTAGATTGGTGTAAAAAAGTTCCATTGGATTTGCATAAAAGTACCTG
This sequence comes from Oncorhynchus tshawytscha, assembly GCF_018296145.1. NCBI lineage: Eukaryota > Metazoa > Chordata > Actinopteri > Salmoniformes > Salmonidae > Oncorhynchus > Oncorhynchus tshawytscha. The sequence continues at coordinate 36,988,526 of NC_056461.1, forward strand.
AATTAATGCACCATATACCGGCTACTTGACGCTTTTGAATCACAGCAGTGTCCGTTTTAATTAAGACCTGATTTCCAGTGCTAACAATGTTCACATTTTCTGTAGTTGTCTGACATGTTTTATTAACAAATAGTAGTACCAGTCTAGTCATTCTATCTCAAGACTCAAGTCCAATCAGCAGCTGGTAGGAGGGGAAGACAACAGTGAGCTGGAATTCAATTGGCTGATGGCTGATGGCCGATATCTTATTGTGATGTAAACAATACTGAGTAAACATGGTTGGCTGTTCACCAAGTGTTAGCAGTAGTAGTATTCCTTGAAGACAACGTCTGTGCTGCCACTAAGTAGGAGCTTTGGTTATGGCTGCCAGACAACAGGGAGGATGCTTCACTTGGAGCAGGGTGATGGAGTCTGGAGAGAGAAAGAAGAAGAAGACGACAGACAGAAAGGGGGGTAAATATGATGGACATAACTTCATAGCACATAGAAAACTTGTGTGTGTGTGTGTGTGTGTGTGTGTGTGTGTGTGTGTGTGTGTCTCACCACACAGATGCTGTCATAGGTTCTCATCAGCTCCTCCATGCAGTACTGCTCCAGCACCACTACTCCTGCCAGCGAGGGGCTCTTGGACACGGTCCGGGCACAGTCCTCACAGTGCACCATGTAGGTCTTCCTGCTGCCAGACTCACTAGTTACAAACAGCAGGTCAAACACCTCCACCTGCACACAGACACAACACAATCACTCACTGCAGAAATAACCAAAGGCATACACCAACACACTGTTGGTAACATGCTCGGGTCATGGTAGTTCATAGCAGGTCTGATACAAGCATACATCCACAGGCTGTTGGTAAGACGCTCGGGTCATGGTAGTTCATAGCAGGTCTGATACAAGCATACATCCACAGGCTGTTGGTAAGACGCTCGGGTCATGGTAGTTCATAGCAGGTGGGCGGATACAAGCATAGATCCACAGGCTGTTGAGAGGGACTTACGTCACACTCGTTGCAGTAGTAGGCTGGTTCGTCCTTCACACGGCTCTGATAAGAGATCTTCTTCCCTGCAGCAACCAGCTGGTCTCTCAGAATCTGAATGTGCTTAATGGACTGTAGGAGACAATGTCTGAGAGAGATAGAGAGAGAGAGAGAGGTAAGGTGTAGCAAGAAACAGACATTCATACTAGATAGATGACGAGGGACATTTACACACACACACACACACACACACACACACACACACACACACACACACACACACACACACACACTTGACCATCTTGTAGGTTTCTTGGTCGGTGATCTTGATAGTGCGGGCTACATTCCAGGTGACATGGATCATCGGAACGATGGACTTGACCTTCTTGACCTCATTCCACTCAAAACGCTCCAGAGCCAGTTGATACTGGTATGCTGCAAGGGCAAAGACGACACACACATACTTTACAGTAGAAAAGCACACAAAAGGATTTTGATATGAATTTGAATGAGGTAAAGGATAGTGTAGATACAGTAGCTGCACTGTGTATGACCCAGCACCCATTTCCTATCTATGTCCTGCTGGACACTGCTAGTAACTCACAGTTGAGAGGTCCCACGTTCCAGGCGATGTTGTTGCACCAGCCCACAGCCTGCACCCAGTGGACGGACCCTGCGTTGATCCACACCAGGTCCCCTGGTCTCTGGATGAAGCGGTACACGGGGATGTTGGAGCAGTACAGGTCCTCCAGAACAGGCCACCAGGACCCAGTCAGGTAGTCTACTCCATACCTGAAGGAGGGAGTAGAGATGGTAACAAAGTGGTGGTTGCTGGTTCAAATCCCTTTGAGTCACTGTTGTTATGCCTTTCAATGAGCAGAACAGCTCAAAATGCTTAACTAATTTGAAAACAGACCCTCACACGAAAACAGAACCATGACTCACTTCTCACAGAAGTTGTTGATGTGCTCCCAGTAGTGTTCATGGACTGCAAACCACTCACAATCCCCCGGCCCGATGTTGATGTTCACAGAGCAGAAGTTATTATTCTCCTGGTGGCCTGAAAACAGACATACAGAGATATTTAAGCCAATGGACCGAGGCATGTAATATGCATATAAACACACACCAATATAACTCAGACACTGACCAGGTGTACGGCTGCCGGGGACCTTCATGTAGAGCTGGACGGTGTTCATGCCCAGGATGGTGTGTCCCACGTGGCTCAGCATGTTTCCATTGTACTCCACACGCATGAAGGCTGGTAGCTTCAGCAGCTCCTGCAGCTGGGGCTTCCACCTGGTAACACATGTCAAACACTTAACACTTCCTCTCGAAGGGTGTCCTTAGCCCTGTCTAAAACAATCAACCACATGTAAAGCTAATCTCACCTCTTAGGATCAGAGATGTCGATGTTGGTGCCGAATTTGATAATCTTCCCAGTTGATTTCGCCTCCGGCCTATAGGAAAGAGGAATTGTCTTTAATAACGGCAGAACATTATTTTGATTAAAAGTATTGTATTTGATTTCATAAGGAGTTGACTGCACAGTATGCTGTGGATACTATGAGGTGACCTGAGTGTGTTAGCAATAGGGGTAGGGCCAACTTTGGTAGGAGTTGCTTTGCTAGTAACCACAGTAGGGCTGGTTTTGCTGGTGCCAGATGCAGGGTTGGTTGATGGGTCAGAAGACAGAGTCTTCTTCTCTTCATCCTCATCCTCATCCTCACTGTCCTTCTCTTCCTGTAGACACATTTAGGCACATGAACTTAGCTGGGCAAAGAGAGGAAGTGGGGGGGGGTATATGTAAGCATTATGTGTTTCTGTGTGTGATACTTGTGTGTGTGTGTGTGTGTTCATCCACAACCTGGAGGCTTTCCTGGAAGCTGGAGGCCTGGTACGCAGCGTACTTGGCGATGGTGGTGTGTGAGCGGCTGCTCTCGCAGGGCCAGGTCTGAGCTGATCCAGTAGCGTCCCAGTTCTCATCAGCAGGCTGCTGTACCTGGGTCCTCACCTCCACAGCATGCTCTGCATTGGCCTCCACCAGAGACTTAGTGGAGAACAGACCCAGGTCTGACAGAGAGGGAGGGAGAGGAAAGAGAGACAAAAGTATAGTGAGTAGATGATAAATTATGTTGATGTTTTAACTTTTGGCCCTGAGAAAAATTGAAATTGGCAAACTCACTGAGTCGTAGTGATCCAGCCAGGCCTCTGATGACAGTGACAGGGTTCTTGGGGTCGGTACAGAATTGGAGGAGGACTGGGGAGAAGGCATCTCTCTTACTCTCCAACTGGACACAGACACACAGGACAACACAGGAATACATCAACTGGGCATTGCACAAATACAGAACTGATACATGAGTAATGGATATGAGAATGAAGAAGAAAAGAGGGGGGAAAAAGAAGAAGAAGATTACTTTATGGTCTATTGTCATAAGACATAGAGCTGCATGTTTTTTTGTTGTTGCTTTAACACCCCCCCCCCCAAGACACCCACACAGACAGGTTGGTGCATAGGGTCAGCCGCAGTGCAGCGCCCCCAGAGTGTGGACTCACATAGATGCTTGGTGTGGGGGGGTTGAGCTTCTCTCGTGGGATGGGTGTGTTGGTGCTAAGGACAGGCTTGACAGAGAAAGCAGGGAGCAGATAGGACTCCCGAAACTTCCCGTTCACCTTCGCCCCCCTAAACAGACAGAGAAAGAGACAGATGAAGTGGGAGAATTCAATAAGATTGAATTAAATACACTTTTCATTGTTTTGTGCCAAAACCTCTCTTCCTCCAATGAAATGTCTTGGTAGTAAATATACAGTACCAGTCAAAAGTTTGGACACACCTAATCATTCAATGGTTTTTCTTAATTTTTTACTATTTTCTACATTTTAGAATAACACTGAAGACATCAAAACTATGAAATAACAAATATGGAATCATGTAGTAACCAAAAAAGTGTTAAACAAATATGTGTCAAAATATATTTTAGATTTTAGATACTTCAAAAGTAGCCACCCTTTGCCTTGATGACAGCTTTGCACACTTGGCATTCTCACAACCAGCTTCATGAGGTACTCACCTGGAATGCATGTCAATTAACAGGTGTGCCTTGTTAAAAGTTAATTTGTGTAATTTCTTTCCTTCTTAATGCATTTGAGCCAATCTGTTGCGTTGTGACAAGGTAGGGATAGTATTCAGAAGACAGCCCTACTTGGTAAAAGACAAAGTTCTATTATGGCAAGGACAGCTCAAATAAGCAAAGAGAAATGACAGTCCATCATTACTTAAAGACATGAAGGTCAGTCAATACGGAACATTTCAAGAGCTTTGGAAGTTACTTCAAGTGCAGTCGCAAAAACCATCAAGCGCTATGATGAAACTGGCTCTCACGAGGACCGCCACAGGAAAGGAAGGAAGAGTTACCTCTGCGGCAGAGGGTAAGTTCATTACAGTACGTAACTGCACCTCAGATTGCAGCCCAAATAAATGCTTCACAGAGTTTAAGTAACAGACACATCTCAACATCAACTATTCAGAGGAGACTGCGTGAATCAGGCCTTCATTGTCAAATTGCTGCAAAGAAACAACTACTAAAGAACACCAATAATAATAAGAGACTTGCTTGGGCCAAGAAACACTAGCAATGGACATTAGACTGGTGGAAATCTGTCCTTTGGTCTGATGAGTCATATTAGAGAGATTTTTGGTTCCAAACTCCGGGTTTTGTGAGACGAGGATGATCTCCGCATGTGTGGTTTCCACCGTGAAGCATGGAGGTGGTGGTGTGCTTTGCTGGAGACACTCTCAGTGATTTATTTAGAATTCAAGGTGTACTTAACCAGCATGGCTACCACAGCATTCTGCAGCAATACGCCATTCCATCTGGTTTGCACTTAGTGGGACTATCATTTGTTTTTCAGCAGGACAATGACCCAAAACACACTTCCGGGCTGTGTAAGGGCTATTTGACAAAGAAGGAGAGTGATGGTGCTGCATCAGATGACCTGGTCTCCACAATAACCCGGCCTCAACCCTATTGAGATGGTTTGTGATGAGTTGGACCGAAGAGTGAAGGAAAAGCAGCCAACAAGTGCTCAGCATCTGTGGGAACTCCTTCAAGACTGTTGGAAAATCATTCCTCGTGAAGCTCGTTGGGAGAATTCCAAGAGTGTGCAAAGCTGTCATCAAGGCAAAGGGTGGCTACTTTGAAGAATCTAAAATCTAAAATATATTTTGATTTGTTTAACACTTTTTTGGTTACTACATGATTCCATATGTGTTATTTCATAGTTTTGATGTCTTCACTATTATTCTACAATGTAGAAAATAGTAAAAATTAAGAAAAACCCTTGAATGAGTAGGTATGTCCAAACTTTTGACTGGTACGGTACATCACATGTACCGTGTACTCACTTGCAGGACCTGACGACCTCGCTGGCTGTGTGTCTGATGCCGACCTCTCTTAGTGGGATCCTGCGCTCCTCGACCTCGGAGGCGATGAACGTCTCTCGGTTTCCACTTTCCACCTTGATCAGACGGATCTTCAGCTCCTTGGGAGAGCCCATGGACAGAGCCTTCAGCTTGAGGAAATCAGCAGCAGCCAGGGGACAGGGGGTCCTCCTCACTGGGGCAGCAGAGGCAGCCGGGGTGGGGGAAGGGGAGGAGGTGTTGATAAAGCTGGTGGTGGATGCTGTTGCCAATATGTCTGGGTTGCTGCCTGGTGTGGACGTCTTGGTTTGAGGCTCACTGCGCCTCTCATTCTTCATCTCTGTTGATTGTGCCCCCTGCTCAGTGTTTCCTGTGTGCGTCTTGTCTTTCTGTCCCTGGATGTCTTTGCTCTGGAGGCCAAGGTTCCCCTGAATGGGACGGCTCTTCTTAGTGTCTTTGTGCTGCTTGGCTAGGCGACTGGGGTGAGGTGTAGATGAGGACAGCGTTATAGAGGCTGACTTTCTGTCACACTTTTCTTCCACGTTCTTCTTTTCATTTCCTCCACTCCTCTGATGACTGCTGACGCTGTTATCTTGTTTTCTTCTCTTCCTCTTCCCTTCCCCATCTCTGTTTCCATCCGCACCGCTTGGCTCCCTCTTTCTGTCTGTCTGCCTGCGTGCCTCCCTCTGTCCCCGCTCCTCCTTGGTGGTGGCAGGCAGCCGGTGTGTGGTTGTCAGTCTAAACTCAGCGCTCAGAGACCCGGCCGTCTCCCCACTGTCTACACCCTTAGTCTTCTCTTTCTTTCTCTCATTCAGAATCTCCTCCAATCTCGCATGCTTCTGTTTTGTGCGCTCCCCCACGGAGAGCTGTGGTTGGTCGAGGTTTAAAGGAGGCCGGGGTTTGGAAAGCGGATCTGAGGTAGTGTGAGTGGATGATTCGCTAGTGAGTCTTGGGGGCGTGGTGGAGTTGGATGTGGGGGAGGGGTTCTGCTGGTCCTGACAATTGGTTTCGGGATCCATGGCGAGGGATGAAGAGTACTTCACTCCTCCCATGGAGCTAGGAGGAGGACGCCCAAACGGACCGCCGCGATATGTGTACCTCTGGCCCCCCAGGAATGAGGCCAAAGACTTGAAGACATCAGCCACTCCTGTCTGGTGAAGGTGTGGCCGACGGGGAGGCAGAGAGCTGGGCGATGTGTCCCCACCACTGTCCTCCTCTTCCTCCTCCTCCTCTTCCTCCACTCCATTGGGAGTATCAGGCAAGCCATAGAGCTTGGCCAGGTCGCTATGGCGAAGGTCATCAGCACCCCTCCCCTCACCGACATCCTCGGCCTTCTCATTGAGCCCCTCTGAGTTCCCATGGGGGGGTGAGAGGGGCGGGCCGTGGGTTGGGCTGGGCTGCAGGACAGGTCTCCTCATCACTCCTCCCTCCTCTTCCTCTTCCTCACTCAGGGCTGATGCTGGGGAGCCTTGCCAACTGAGAACAGGGGGGCTGGCAGGGGGGTTGTCTCCCATCTCCTCCACACTGCCCACCCCCGCCGCAGGTTGGAGATCTGGGGCCCGCAGGACCCCGCCTTCTGGACTAACACCCCATGTCTCTGTCTGGATCTGGATGGATCCCCCTGACCCAGCCATAGGGGGAGTTGCTGGGGTTTTGGATGAGAGTGTGGAGGGGGTCAAATCAGCCTTCCTCCCTGGGCTGCATTTAGAATATGTTGAAGGGCTGGTGGGCTGAGGACTGGTATTACGGGTCTTATTGGTCGTGTTGGTGCTGATGTTGTTGTTGTTGGTGGTAGTGTGAGTGGTAGTGAGTGGAGGACAGACTGGTAGTGGTGAGACCTTGACTGGGAATTTGGGTTGAGTTGGGTTTGACTTGTTTAGGGTCCCTCCCCTCTCTGACTTTTTGTGTTTGGATGGATGTGGGGAGGGTGTGGGTTGACTGGGACAGGCTGCAGGCGGGCCAACAAGTGGGATTGTCTCTGAGCTATTTGGAGAGCTGTGCTCATGGGACTTTCCACTTCTTTCTTGGGCCTTCTCCCTGTGTATGTGTTTGCCAGGGGTGGATGGTGTCTGGGAGGGTTGGCCTGGCTTACCTGGCGTCCCTGGAACCTTAGATCCAGACTTAGGGGATGAAGGACATACTGACGGAGGGAGGGATGATTTACATAGGGACTTTGAGGATCCCCTCTCTGCTTTTTCCATCTTTTTTTCCCTAAGGCTCTTCTCCCTTTTCTCTGTCTTCCTCTCTTCCTCTTTCTTTTTCCTTTCCACTTTGTCCCTCCCTTCTTCACCTTTATGGGTTTTATTCTTCACCCCATCCCCACTTTTCTCTTCTTTTTCCTTTCTCCTTGTCCTCTCCTCCATCTTCCTCTCCATCTTCCTCTTCTGTTCCCTCTTTCCCTCCTCACCTCTTTCTGCTCTCCTTTCCTTATGTTTCCTCTCTGTCTGTTTGTGTCTGTGAGGCTGCAGGTCTGGCCTGTTGCCAGTAGGTCTGTTGTTGTTGACAGTAGGAGAGCTGGGTGGGGTCTGAGGCTCTGAGGCCCTGCTAGGCTTCATCTCTAACCTCTGAGCGCCTGAGCCTAGCCATGTGGGGGAGGCAGAGAGAGGGGGAGGTGTGGGACTGGGCGAGGGTGTCCTTGGTCCCCGTTTGTGAGGTGTGTCAGTGCCAATGTCAGGGCTCCTCTGATTGGGAAGAGGATCTTTCTTCCCACTGGCCTTACAAGGAGTGGTGGAGCTGGAGAGGCCAGAGGGGCTGAAGGAGCTCAGGGTGGTGCAGCATCCATCTCTGTGGTTGCTGTTGCGGTGGGGAGGCTCTGTAGCAGAGGGCTGGGAGGGGGTCTGATCCCTTTGCTGTCTGTGGGAGCGTGGAGCTGGGGGGCTGTGCTGAGGTACTGAGGGGGGTGATGTGGGATGCTGGTGGTGGAGGTGCTGGCTGTAAGGCACGCCGGTGCGATCTGCTGGTGAGGAGGGGTGCTGGGACTGGCCATCCACCTCCACTCTGAATCCATGGTGGGGGGGTCTTCTGTTGCCACTGGGCTGGGCTGGAGAAGGGTGGCGGGCATAGGAGGAAGGAGGGGGGTCTTGACCATTGAAGAGGGCCTGGGGAACTGGAGAATGGGTAGAATGATGTGTTCTGTATTTGAGACTCCCTAATCCTGACTTGGTGGATTCCTGAAATAATGAGAGAGAGAGGATGGTTCATAGTCTTTAATAAAGCATGGCTTTCTTGAATTTCATTGGCTATTAACTGACTTACTTGTAACTCTATAGACAAGCTCCTCCTGTCAGCATGGGTGCGAGGACCAGGTCTGTCATATGATTGTTTCCAGAAGCCTTGTTCGGAAGGGGGGTAGTGGGGTGGTGATTGGTGCCGGTCTGGGCCGGGTAGATGCATTGATCCACGGTGAGAGGGCTGGTGAGAGAGAACAGTAATAACAGTCGGTATCCTGGTGATGTATATTTGAACCCTGCCAGAAGGTGGTGCTATTGTATAAATATCACTCAGAGTTGCTTCAAACCACTGTTCCAGGATCAGATAGATACAGTGGCGACACATCATTCAGGGCAGGTGGGGCAGATTTCCATTCCAAAATGCAGGTGTTTCAGCCTAGCTCAGTGCCTTTTGTGGTGGTGGGGCAGGCCAGCAGAAAATAGGAGTATTGCACCGTGATTGGCTCTGTTCACTCTGTTCTGTCACTCATGGGGACACTATGTCACCAGCCTTTAGTAAGGGTAGACATCGAACATGTGAGCCCTTTGGGTCCTGCATAGACTTAGATTAGAAGTCCCCTTTAAGAAGGATTGGCCACAGATTTGATTTATTTATTTATCCGTTATTTTACCAGGTAAGTTGACTGAGAACACGTTCTCATTTGCAGCAACAACCTGGGGAATAGTTACAGGGGAGAGGAGGGCGATGAATGAGCCAATTGTAAACTGGGGATTATTAGGTGACCATGATGGTTTGAGGGCCAGATTGGGAATTTAGCCAGGACACCGGGGTTAACACACCTACTCTTACGATAAGTGCCATGGGATCTTTAATGACCTCAGAGAGTCAGGACACCCATTTAACGTCCCATCCGAAAGACAGCACCCTACACAGGGCAGTGTCCCCAATCACTGCCCTGGAGCATTGGGATATTTTTTAGACCAGAGGAAAGAGTGCCTCCTACTGGCCCTCCAACACCACTTCCAGCAGCATCTGTTCTCCCATCCAGGGACTGACCAGGACCAACCCTGCTTAACGTCAGAAGCGAGCCAGCTGTGGTATGCAGGGTGGTATGCTGCTGGCAAGATAAAATGATGGCAGATAAAATGACGTCAAATCACATGATATCTACAGTAGCTTTGATTGGACTGATCATGTCAACATCTTACTTTCAAAATCTTAGCTAGCAGTCATCATCATAAATCAAGTAGACAAATCTACTAAATCCTTTTTAATCCTTGTCATGTGAAGAGAAATAATGAAGATAAATTATAGATAAAACGTGTCGGTGCTCATCGGCCATAAACATTACACAACAAGTTGGAAATCGTAAATTCAACAATGAGTTGTTTGGAAGGAATCGGTGACAGTGGCTAACCGCAAGCATTGCAGCTGGGAAGTCAGACTGGAAAAATACATTTTTAACGGTCATCCAACTTGGAATTGGAAATCTTTCTCTTATGACAAAATTTGCCAATGAAGTACGCACAACAAAGTGAGTCCAGAAATGTCTTATATTCTGCTGCATAAATTATGTAATATGCCATGGAGATATAGTCAGCCATATCAGCTATGTTTTAAAAAAAGGCAGTAAACAAGGCTGAATTAACTGTTACGCTGCCAGACAAGGCTCCACTGATAGCCAGGTGTAGTGGTGGTAAGGATTCACTCCATGGGGCTGAAAAGACAGCTCTGCTGTTGGGACAGCTTTATGTAGGCCTTAACAGTTTGTGGGTACCGCTTGTCACCGTTGTAGTGCAATTAATGTATTGTTTAGTATTGTGATGTGTAGTGGCTTTGCTGGCATGCATCAACACATTTTTTTGGGGGGGGGTTTGCCCCACCAAGATTTATATGCTAAAATTGCCACTGGATAGATATTACCCTAGTGGTTAAGGTTAGCAGTAGAGCCATCTGATCCTAGATCAGGTTAGAGAAAACATATTTCTCAAGCACTAATAGCAGAACTAGCTGTGGTGGGGGACCTTCCACTCCTGGAAAACACAGGCACAGGGAGAATGGCCAAGGAAGAGGTGAAATGTTATGATCACTAGTTCAGGTGGCGACTAATCTCCCCTGGGCAGATTCTGTGTGTAGACTGAAGAATCTGCCGAGACTCAATGGGATGCGTGAGATAACAAGCTGCAGTCATTTCGGTCTTTGGGTTTTTACTACTGGTTATATGGACGTATCAGGTTGGGCCAAGGCAGTGCTTATTAAACTGCTGCGCTTTGAGTGCTTTGCACGAGTACCCACATGGATCCTTTTGCGAGGGAGGAGACTTCGATTTAGTTTATTTTTGTATTCTACCCCCTTTTCCTCCCCAATGTCGATCTTGTCTCATCGGGCTCAGGAGGCGAAAGTTGAGTCATGCGTCCTGGAAACATGACCCGCCAAACCGCGCTTCTTAACACCCGCCCGCTTAACCCAGAAGCCAGCCACACCAATGTGTCGGAGGAAACACTGTTCAACTGACGACCGAGTTCAGCCTGCATGTGCCCAGCCCACCACAAGGAGTCGCTAGAGCACGATGAGCCAAGTAAAGCCCCTCTACCAAACCCTCCCTAACCCGGATGACTCTGGGCCAATTGTGCACCGCCCTATGGGACTCCCGATCACTGCCGGTTGTGATACAGCCCGGGTTCGGCCATAGACCACTGCGCTACTCGGGAGGCCCAGAACTCTTGATTTCTAATACGTATAGACCAAGAAGTTAATCACACAGCTGACCAAATTAACATATTATGGAAGATTTTACTTCTGGGTTAACAGAGAATAGGTGGTGACTAACCTGCTCAGGACAAGAGCTCCTGCTCCTTTTGGCAGGGCAGTCTTCCCTGGGAGGGGGGGGATGCTGTGAGGGTGGGGAGCGGTGTGGAAGTTGGTCACGGTGGTAGTTGTGATGGTGGGAGGCCGGGCGCTTCCATGGTCCTAGTTCCTGGTCCATCATCCTGCCCGGGAAGGCCCTGGAGCGATCTGAAGGTGCCCACCTCTCTGCTGGGGATCCCAGGTCTCTGGGGGTCTCTGGGCAGATGGTGCTGGTGGGGACCCCCATACTGGGAGAGACAATTATCATTATTAAAGTAATGCTATCAATCATAAAAAGGATGTAATATATTTAAGCAATAAGGCACGAGGGGGTGTGGTATATGGCCAATGTGCCATGGATAAGGGCTGTTCTTATGCATGACGCAACGAGGAGTGCCTGGATACAGCCCGTAGCCGTGGTTTATTGGCCATATACCACAAACCCCTGAGGTGCATTATTGCTATTATAAACTGGTTACCAATGTACACTACCGTTCAAAAGTTTGGGGTCACTTAACTTCTTGGATATAGGGGGCGCTATTTAAATTTTTGGATGAAAAACGTTCCCGTTTTAAACAAGATATTTTGTCACGAAAAGATGCTTGACTATGCATATAATTGACAGCTTTGGAAAGAAAACACTCTGACGTTTCCAAAACTGCAAAGATATTGTCTGTGAGTGCCACAGAACTGATGTTACAGAAAAAACCCAGATAAAAATCCAATCAGGAAGTGCCGCATTTTTTGAAACCGCCTCATGGCAATGACTCCTTATATGGCTGTGAAGGAGCTAGGAGTCAGCTTACATTTTCCACGTTTTCCCCAAGGTGTCTGCAGCATTGTGACGTATTTGTAGGCATATCATTGGAAGATTGACCATAAGGGACTACATCTACCAGGTGGTCGCTTGGTGTCCTCCGTCGCAATTATTGCATAATCTCCAGCTGCAGTATTTTTCCGTTTGCTTCTGATGAGAAGCCAACTGCCACCACTGATAGATTATCGAATAGATATGTGAAAAACACCTTGAGGATTGATTCTAAACAACGTTTGCCATGTTTCTGTCGATATTATGGAGCTAATTTGGAAAAAAGTTCAGTGTTGTAAGTGACTGCATTTTCCGGTCTTTTTCTTAGTCAAACGTGATGAACAAAACGGAGCTATTTCGTCTACACAAATAATATTTTTGGAAAAAATGAACATTTTGCTATCTAACTAAGAGTCTCGTCATTGAAAACATCCGAAGTTCTTCAAAAGGTAAATTATTTTATTTGAATGCTTTTCTTGTTTTTGTGAAAATGTTGCCTGCTGAATGCTAGGCTTAATGCTATGCTAGGCTATCAATACTCTTACACAAATGCTTGTGTAGCTTTGGTTTAAAAGCATATTTTGAAAATCTGAGATGACAGTGTTGTTAACAAAAGGCTAAGCTTGTGTTTGAATATATTTATTTCATTTCATTTGCGATTTTCATGAATAGGAAACGTTGCGTTATGGTAATGAGCTTGAGGCTATGATTACGCTCCCGGATACGGGATTGCCCGACGCTAGAGGTTAAAATAACATCAAAATGATCAGAAATACAGTGTAGACATGGTTAATGTTGTAAATTACTATTGTAGCTGGAAACGGCAGATTTTTTAATGGAATATCTGCATAGACGTACAGAGGCCCATTATCAGCAACCAACACTCCTGTGTTCCAATGGCACGTTGTGTTAGCTAATCCAAACGTATCATTTTAAAAGGCTAATTGATCATTAGAAAACCCTTTTGCAAATATGTTAGTACAGCTGAAAATTGTGTTCTGATTAAAGAAGCAATAAAACTAGCCTTCTTTAGACTAGTTGAGTATCTGGATCATTATAATTTGTGGGTTCGATTCCATGCTCAAAATGGTCAGAAACAAAGAGTTTCTTCTGAAACTCGTCAGTCTATTCAAGTTCTGAGAAATGAAGGCTACTCCATGTGAGAAATTGCCAAGAAACTGAAGAGATCGTACAACGATGTGTACTACTCCCTTCACAGAACAGCTCAAACTGGCTCTAACCAGAATAGAAAGAGGACTGGGAGGCCCCGGTGCACAACTGAGCAAGAGGACAAGTACATTAGAGTGTCTAGTTTGAGAAACAGATGCCTCACAAGTCCTCAACTGGCAGCTTCATTAAATAGTACCCGCAAAACACCAGTCTCAACATCAACAGTGAAGAGGTGACTCCGGGATGCTGGCCTTCTAGGCAGAGTTGCAAAGAAAAAGCCCTATCTCAGATTGGCCAATAAAAATAAAAGATTAAGATGGGCAAAAGAACACAGACACTGGACAGAGGAAGACTGGAAAAAAAGTGTTATGGACAGACTAATCTAAGTTTGAGGTGTTCTGATCACAAAGAAGAACATTCGTGAGATGCAGAAAAAATGAAAAGACGCCATCTGTCAAGTATGGTGGAGGCAATGTGATGGTCTGGGGGTGCTTTGGTGGTGGTAAAGTGGGAGATTTGTACAGGGTAAAAGGGATTTTGAAGAAAGAAGGCTATCACTCCATTTTGCAACGCCATGCCATACCCTGTGGACAGCGCTTACTTGTAGCCAATTTCCTACTACAACAGGACAATGACCAAAGCACAGCGCCAAACTATGCAAGAACTATTTAGGGAATAAGCAGTCAGCTGCTATTCTGTCTATAATGGAGTGGCCAGCACAGTCATCGGATCTCAACCCTATTGAGCTGTTGTGGGAGCATCTTGACCGTATGGTGTCTTTGGCTATGCCGGATTAAGTGATATGACATGCTATTCTATAAAATATATATATATATATATATATATATATATATATATTACCTGATTGAGCTAATCCTGTAAATGTAATTAACTAGAGAGTCGACACCACAAAATAATATTTATAGAGCTGTTATCTTCCGAATAAACTCTTAAAGACCTAGTAATATTTTACATCAATAGCAGTCAATATTAATCGTCATCTTAATTCAGTCTCATCTGAAAGTTGTAAATTCTTGGTTATCTGCACGAACCCTGGCTAACAAGTTGAATCAGCAATACAAAAATTGGGTTAAATTATTTATTTACTAAATACCTAACTAATCACACAGAATTACACATACACATAATTAAATCATAACTTGATTACAAATGACGTCATAAAGGAAAACGTCCCTTTCAGGCGGAACAGATATAACAGCTTGTTACACAAAGGAAAAGGGCTGGGTTTGAGTGAAAGAGCGGGAAGACTGAGGGACACAGGGAGAAGCTGTGCTATCGTGAATACAGTATCTTATGCATTCTAAATTACCGCCCATTTGGAAAAGGAAAATGCATTAAATATTTACTCTGAGCTGCGCTTCGGTAGGTTGGTGGTAGATGGAAGGCCGTGTTGCCAAACCGAGTCTTTGACCGAGTCTCTGGTTGTCAATTGGTTACATTGCAGTAACGTCGTTGGGTGATAGACGGGATACTCTGTCTGTTACTTCCTAAACCTTGTTGCATCTGCTGTTGCTAACTCAACGGCTAGGAGGTGTCACTTCTGTAGTGAATAAGAGTTCAAAGTTCATACCATTCGCAACCAAAGCTCACGCTGATGTTGGCTTCGTTCTGTAGTTATTATCTGAACCATACTGGAAGCAACAGGAAGTTATATTGTCGTCAAGGGCTTATATAGGGCTTATATACGAAGGGAGAGGAGGGCATGTTTGAAAAGTTTTATTGCCCATGTCCCTTCACAGGGGCGGGCCACTGATTGAGCAGCCCTATCTTATGAAAACCCAAATCTCACATTTTAGAAGCTAACCCACATTTAATCTAATCACGAATAATTTCATATTCAAACATTTAAATTGAACAACAATTCCATGTGAATCCGATAACTCTGATGTGTAGACTTTCCACTGTAGAGTTTATGTCATCTTATCATTGATGAGAATGTCTCAGATGACAACCGAACTGACATCATATTCATTAAGTACCACCGCATACGTTCAATTGATCGGATTGCCAGAATATAGTTAATTTCCCCCCACCTTCTGATGTTCCCAGAATCTCTATGTTAAACAAGGGTTTCGCAAATGTAACCTCAGTAGGGTAGAGAGAGGAAAAAGGGGGGAAGAGGTATTTATGACTGTCATAAACCTACCGCCCATGCCAACGTCATGACAGTAAGTAAGAAGTGCCCATCAAGCCAATCCAATTTGTGGGAGGTGCTTCAGGATGCTTGGGGTGAAATCTCTTCAGATTACCTCAACAAATTGACAACTAGAATGCCGAAGGTCTGCAAGGCTGTAACTGCTGCAAATGGAGGATTCTTTGACGAAAGCAAAGTTTGAAGGACACAATTATTATTTCAATTAAAAATCATTATTTATAACCTTGTCAACGTCTTGACTATATTTCCTATTCATTTTGCAACTAATTTCATGTATGTTTTCATAGAAAACAAGGACATTTCGAAGTGACCCCAAACTTTTGAACGGTAGTCTAATTAGAGCAGTAAAAATAAATGTTTTGTCATACCGGTGGTTTATGGTCTGATATATACAACGGCTGTCAGCCAATCAGCATTCAGGGCTCGAATCGCCCAGTTTATAAAAATAGTTATGTACAGTATTTATAGAGTGCTGCCCTATTCCCATCTCACCCTGGTAGGCTGGTTTTTGTAGGAGTCCCAGCTGGTGAAGGGTTCCTGAGGTCCTGCTTGGTTGCCCCCTTGGTTGCGACCATGGTTGTGAAATGACCGTGGGGAGTCCTGGTGCCAGCCATGGGTCTCATAAGCCTGGTCCTTCTGGTCCCAGGGTCGTGGTGCTAATCTCTGGTCCTGCTGAGGGCCCCTGCCCTGGGCATGGAAGGGTGGCCTGCCCCCCCTATGTTCCAGAGAGAAAGAAGGAATCACTACATTAGGGTGACTGTGGACTTTCTACACACAATGTAAGATCTGAACAATTGAGATGTTTCACTCACCTGTCTGAATAAATCTTGTTTAGGTGGTGAGATTGGTTGATTCCTCCATTGAACCTACAGTAGAGAAAGGAGGGATACCATTGGCTCAGCACAGACTACAGAACAAGAAGAAGGGTTGTGATTGGGTCAGTAGGGAGTGGTGCAAGAAGAGAGCTCACCTATTTGGAGGGCCCCAGGGGCGACTGTTGACGAGGGCCCATGTTCCACTGGAAGGTCCTCCAGCAGGGTAGGAGTCCCTGGTGTTACGGCCAGAATACTGCTCTGCTGGGTGATACATCCAGCCTGAGAAAGGACAAGCACACACTTAACACACACCATGCATACATAATATACACTCGCACAACTGCTTTAGGAACTTCAGGGAACAGATTTTCAGAAGTTAATAATTGGAAATACTGTATCTATAAACACAGCAACGGATCTACAGAATAATGAGTTAAGATAGAACATGAGCAAACATACATGAACACACACTTTAGTATACAAGCAAGGCGAATGACTGACATGAACACACACTTTAGTATACAAGCAAGACGAATGACTGACATGAACACACACTTTAGTATACAAGCAAGACGAATGACTGACATGAACACACACTTTAGTATACAAGCAAGACGAATGACTGACATGAACACACACTTTAGTATACAAGCAAGACGAATGACTGACATGGACACAAACAGTAAAAAAACAACTGTAAAATAAACAAAAACTTAAAATGTTTTTTTTTCCTGCTAGCACTAACTTTATTGAGAAAAAATGTACTTACTAGCTGTGATATGTGGTTGTCTCACCTAGCTATCTTAAGATGAATATACTAACTGTAGACGCTCTGGATAAGAGTGTCTGCTAAATGAATAAAATGTACTGTACACAGAGGTAGAAATACTCCCCACACTTGGTCTGTGTCTGGAAAGCCCTCCACTATAAAACTGAGGGTTACACAACCCGTCTGTCTTTCTTATACTAACTCTAATTCACAACCTAGAGAGAGAGAGAAAGGGTGAAAGACTGTTCAGTGTTCAGTTGCTAAACTATAAAATAATGTTCCGTTTCTAAACCACAAAAACAACATGTAGAAATCAATCATGAGCCACATCATGCTTGACAATCAGTCTCTGTACAGAGTCTCTACACCAGGGGTACTCAACTCTTACCCTACGAGGTCCAGAGCCTGCTGGTTTTCTGTGCTACCTAATATTTAATTGCATACACCTGGTGTCCCAGGTCTAAAGCAGTCCCTGATTAGAGGGGAACAATGAAAAAATGCAGTGGAACTGGCTTCGAGGTCCAGAGTTGAGTTTGAGGGCTCTACACTGTCAGTGGTGGGAAAAGCACCCAATTATCATACTTGAGTAAAAGTAAAGATACTTTAATAAAAAAAGTGAAAACAATCCTGTAAAATACTAAATGAGTAAAAGTCTAAATGTATTTGGTTTTAAATATACTTAAGTATCAAAAGTAAAAGTATAAATAATTTCAAATTCCTAATTAACTTGTTATGGCTGGGGGCAGTATTGAGTAGTGTCATGACGTTGGCCTGGGGGTAGGTTTATGACAGTCCTAAATACCTCTTCCCCCCTTTTTCCTCTCTCTACCCTACTGATGTTACATTTGCAAACCCCTTGGTTAACATAGAGATTCTGGGAACATCAGAAGATGGGGGGAAATGAACTATATTCTGGTAAACCAACCAACTGAACATATGCGGTGGTACTTAATGAATATGATGTCAGTTCGGTTGTCATCTGAGACATTCTCATCAATAATAAGATGACAAACTCTACAGTGGAAAGTCTACACATCAGAGTTATCGGATTCACATGGAATTGTTGTTCAATTTAAATGTTTGAATATAGAATTATTGGTGAAGAGAGGAAATGTAATTTTAGCTTCCAAATGAGAGATTTGGGTTTTCAGAAGGTTAGGGCTCTGCTCAATCAGTGGCCCATCCCTGTGAAGGGACATGGGTTATAAAACTTTTCAAACACGCCCTCCTCTCCCTTCCTATAGAAAGCCTTGACGACAATATAACCTCCTGTTCCGAGGATGTGAGGACGACGTCCGATGTCAGAATGGTTCAGATAATAACTACAGAACGAAGCCAACATCAGCGTGAGCTTTGGTTGTGAATGGTATGAACTTTGAACTCTTATTCACTACAGAAGTGATACCTCCTAGCCATTGAGTTAGCAACAGCAGCTGCAAACGAGGGTTAGGAAGGAACAGACAGAGTATCCCGTCTCAACGACGTTACTGCAACGTATCCAATTGACCACCAGAGACATTCTTCAAAGGACAAAGGACTCGGTTTGGCAATACGGCCTTCCATCTCAGAGTAAATATTTATTGCATTTTCCTTTTCCAAATGGACGGTAATTTAGAATGCATAAGATACTGTATTTATGATAGCACAACTTCTTCCTTCAAACCCAGACCCTTTTCTTTTGTGTAACAAGCTGTCATATCTGTTCCGCCCACTAGGGACGTTTTCCTTTATGACGTAATTTGTAATCAAGTTATGATTAATTCTGTGTATGTGTAATTCTGTGTGATTAGTTAGGTATTTAGTAAATAAATAATTAAACCCAATTTTGTATCGCTGATTCAACTTGTTAGCCAGGGTTCGTGAAGATAACCAAGAATTTACAACTTTCAGATGAGACTGAATTAAGGTGACGATTAATATTGACTGCTATTGATGTAAAATATTACTAGGTCTTTAACCTTTTGTAACTAGGGGGCAATATTTTCATTTTTGGATAAAAAAATTTCCCGTTTTAAACGGGATATTTTGTCACGACAAGATGCTCGACTATGCATATAATTGACAGCTTTGGATAGAAAACACTCTGACGTTTCCAAAACTGCAAAGATATTGTCTGTGAGTGCAACAGAACTGATGTTACAGGCGAAACCCAGATAAAAATCCAATCAGGAAGTGCCCCATATTTTGAAAGCGCTGCATGCCAATGACTCCTTATATGGCTGTGAATGGGCTACGAATGAGCTTACGCTTTCTACGTATTCCCCAAGGTGTCTACAGCATTGTGACGTCTTTTTACGCATTTATGATGAAGAATAGCCGTAAGGGACCACATTGAGCAAGTGGTCACATGATGGCTCCCGCAGAATATCTTGCGTAAAGTACCGAAGTAGACATTTTTCCAATCGCTTCTTATGAGAAACCAATTGTCCCGGTGGATATTTTATCGAATAGATATGTGAAAAACACCTTGAGGATTGATTCTAAACAACGTTTGCCATGTTTCTGTCGATATTATGGAGCTAATTTGGAAAAAAGTTTGGCATTGTAGTGACCGATTTCTCAGCCAAACGTGAAGAACAAACGGAGCTATTTCGCCTACAAAAATTATCTTTTTGGAAAAAAGGAACATTTGCTATCTAACTGGGAGTCTCCTGAGTGAAAACATCCAAAGTTCTTCAAAGGTAAATGATTTAATTTGATTGCTTTTCTTATTTTCGTGAAAATGTTGCCTCCTGTTAGCAGAGCCTAGCATAGCATTATGCCATGATAAACTTACACAAATGCTTGTCTAGCGTTGGCTGTAAAGCATATTTTGAAAATCTGAGATGACAGTGTGATTAACAAAAGTCTAAGCTGTGTCTCAATATATTCAATTTGTGATTTTCATGAATAGGGACATTTTCTAGGGATATTCGGAAGATAACAGCTCTATAAATATTATTTTGTGGTGCCCCGACTCTCTAGTTAATTACATTTACATGATTAGCTCAATCAGGTAATCTTAATTACAGATAAATTATTTTATAGAATAGCATGTCATATCACTTAATCCGGCATAGCCAAAGACACGACAGTAGCTTAGATGAATAAGGTGCCCAGAGTAAACTGTCTGCTACTCAGGCCCAGTTGCTAATATATGCATATTATTAGTAGATTTGGATAGAAAACACTCCGAAGTTTCTAAACTGTTTGAATGATGTCTGTGAGTATAACAGAACTCATATGGCAGGCAAAAACCTGAAAAAAATATCCCAATCAGGAAGTGGGAAATCTGAGGTTTGTAGTTTTTCAACTCATTCCCTATCGAATGCACAGTGGCTATGGGGTCAAATTGCACTTCCTAAGGCTTCCACTAGATGTCAACAGTCTTTAGAGCCTTGTTTTATGCTTCTACTGTGAAGTGGGGGCGAATAAGAGGGGAATGAGTCAGAGGTCTGCCAGAGAGCCACGAGCTGGCCACGCGCGAGTTAGCTTGAGTTCCATTGCATTTCTGAAGACAAAGGAATTCTCCGGTTGGAACATTATTGAAGATTTATGTTAAAAACATCCTAAAGATTGATTCTATACTTCATTTGACATGTTTCTATGGACTGTAACTGAACTTTTTTACTTTTCATCTGGGCCTAGTGATCGCGCATCAAAGGAGGTATTTGGACATAAATTATGGACATTATCAAACAAAACAAACATTTATTGTGGCACTGGGATTCCTGGGAGTGCATTCTGATGAAGATCATCAAAGGTAAGTAAATATCTATAATGTTATATCTGACTTCTGTTGACTACACAACATGGCGGATATCTGTTTGGGTTGTTTTGGTCTCTGAGCGCTGTACTCAGATTATAGGATGGTGTGCTTTTTCAGTAAAGCTTTTTTGAAATCTGACACAGCGGTTGCATTTAGGAGAAGTGTATCTATAATTCCGTGCCTAGTAGTTGCATCTTTATTCAATGTTTATTATGGGTATTTCTGTAAAGATTTTTTTATAGAAATATGAACTTTATCGAACAAATCATACATGTATTGTGTAACATGAAGTCCTATGAGTGTCATCTGATGAAGATCATCAAAGGTTAGTGATTACTTTTATCTCTATTTCAGCTTTTTGTGACTCCTCTCTTTGGCTGGAAAAATGGCTGTATTTTTCCGGGACTTGGCTATGACCTAACACAATTGTTTGGTTTGCTTTCGTTGTAAAGCCTTTTTGAAATCGGACACTGTGGTGGGATTAACTTCTTGGATATAGGGGGCGCTCTTTTAATTTATGGATAAAAAACGTGCCCGTTTTAAGCGCAATATTTTGTCACGAAAAGATGCTCGACTATGCATATAATTGGCAGCTTTGGAAAGAAAACACGCTAAGGTTTCCAAAACTGCAAAGATATTATCTGTGAGTGCCACAGAACTCATGCTACAGGCGAAACCAAGATGAAACTTCAACCAGGAAATGGGCAGAATTTTTGAAGCTCTGTTTTCCATTGTCTCCTTATATGGCTGTGAATGCGCCGGGAATGAGCCTGCCCTTTCTATCGTTTCTCCAAGGTATCTGCAGCATTGTGACGTATTTGTAGGCATATCATTGGAAGATTGGCCATAAGAGACTACATTTACCAGGGGTCCGCCCGGTGTCCTTTGTCTAAATTGGTGCGTAATCTACAAGCTGCATGCAGTCATCCAGTGATTGAGAGGAGAGAGGAGGCTTTCAACGAACGATATATCATAAAGAGATATGTGAAAAACAGCTTGAGGATTGATTCTAAACAACGTTTACCATGTTTCAGTCGATATTATGGAGTTAATTTGGAAAAAAGTTTGGCGTTTTGAAGACTGAATTTTCGCAAACGTGACGCACCAAACAGAGCAATTTCTCCTAAACAAATAATCTTTCAGGAAAAACTGAGCATTTGCTATCTAACTGAGAGTCTCCTCATTGAAAACATCTGAAGTTCTTCAAAGGTAATGATTTTATTTGAATGATTTTCTGTTTTTTGTGAAAATGTTGCCTGCTGATGCTAACGCTAAATGCTACGCTAGCTGCGCTAGCTGTTACACAAATGCTTGTTTTGCTATGGTTGAGAAGCATATTTTGAAAATCTAAGATGACAGTGTTGTTAACAAAAGGCTAGGCTTGAGAGCTAGCATATTAATTTCATTTCATTTGCGATTTTCATGAATAGTTAACGTTGCGTTATGGTAATGAGCTTGAGGCTGTATTCACGATCCCGGATCCGGGATGGCTCGACGCAAGAAGTTAACAAGAAGGACCAGACGGAAGACGTCTTCCAGTTACTAAAAGATCCCGTCCCACATGCTCCTGACTTCTCCCAAGAGTTCATTGTGCAAGTAGACGCCTCAGATACGGGGCTCGGCGCCGTCTTAGCTCAGGGTGAAGGCGAAGCAGAGAGGCCTATCTCTTTATAAGTTGGAAGCTCAGTGTTCAGGAACAGAGATATGCTACCGTAGAGAAAGAGGCCTAGCCATTAAGTGAGCCCTCGATTATCTCCGGTACCACCTACTCGGGCGTAGGTTTGCCCTCGTTACTGACCATGCTCCCCTCGCGTGGATGGCCAGCAAGAGAAACAATAACAACAGAATAGCCAGATGGGAATACAGACGCGCGACCAAGATGGTGCGTCTGGTGCCCGACCCTCCAGTCCAGTCCTGAGGGGGGAGGTATGTGGAAGGACCACCAGAGGGCAGGCTGCTCCCACTGACAGTAGCACAGCCCAGCATGTGAGTCAAGGTGATCAGAGGCAATTAAGCACAGCTGATGGTACTAATGAGCTATTCTCTTCTCCCTACAAGAGAGAGGAGGGAACTGGCAGACGGGGGAGAAAGAAAAGAGTGTTTGCTTCTCCAAGGGAGAGGACGTACCTTTCAGAAGGGAGATGAAGGGGACAAACTACCTCGATCCGGACCACCACCCGAAGGGACCTCTCCACGGACGGATCGTTAAGGCGGTGACACACCCATGATTTGTGTTATAGTTTAAAGATACTCTCCTTATGTTCCTTATTCTTGTAAAGAAGATTTGTGTTTTCCTTGGGAGATAATCCTTGATTGTGTTGTAGTGTTTAAGAAGAAAGAAATACCTCAAGAGAACTTTGTTCAATTAAGAATTAATTAATGAACTATTACCTCTACCTGACTCGTTTATTCCACCTTTCCGCTTTAGAGCAACCTCAAGATACTTGGTCCGCTTACATAATGTAAAGTACAGATAGCCCAAAAATATACTCAAGTAAAAGTAATTTACTTGCACCACTGTACATGTTAATGCACCTCCAACACTGCACTACAACTCCCTACAATGGTACACATTATAACTGCTATCGTCCACACGCCTACTTACCTTTAGGCACTGGTCCAAGATCAGCTTTACTTTAATAACAACAAAGAAATTAGTTGCAGCTACACACACACAACACTATCCTCTCCTCTCTCCTTTTCTGTTTCACTTTCTCTCTGTGTCTGCCTCCTAATCTGCTGGAACAGTAGTTTGTTTGGGGTGAGCAGGCAGGCAGTTTATCACCAGTCAACCAGACCTGCACCCTGCATCCAGCCCCTCTCTGATCACCAACTCCCAGCAGCAACTGCAGCCTGTGGCCAGCCACTGATAAAGGCCTGCCTGCCTGGTTCTCTGAAGAGGACGGATCATAGCAACCGCTTTAGTCTCCAACCATTCTAGTCTGGACATAAAGAGGGCCACAGAGATAGCAGGGAGGTAGAGAGAAAAGGGGGCAGAGCTGATTTGCAATTTATAGATGGAATATGCATGTGTGAGACAGCAACAGAAATGGAGAACGTGTGTGTATGAATGTACTTTATCTGAAAGTGAAAATGACTTTCCCATTTTTTTAATCTTATTTTTATTTCACCTTTATTTAACCAGGTAGGCCAGTTGAGAACAAGTTCTCATTTACAACTGCGACCTGGCCAAGATAGCGCAAAGCAGTGCGACACAAACAAAAACATAGGTACACATGGGATAAACAAACGTACAGTCAATAACACAATAGAAAAGTCTATATACAGTGTGTGCAAATCTAGTAAGATTATGGAGGTAAGGCAATAAATAGGCCATAGTGGTGAAATAATTACAATTTTGCAATTAAACACTGGAGTGATAGATGTGCAGAAGATGAATGTGCAAAGAGAGATACTGGGGTACAAAGGAGCAAAATAAATGAATAACAATATGGGGATGAGGTATTTGGGTGGGCTATTTACAGATGGGCTATGTACAGGTGCAATGATCGGTAAGCTGCTCTGACAGCTGATGCTTAAAGTTAGAGAGGGAGATATAGGTATTCAGCTTCAGTGATTTTTGCAATTTGTTCCAGTCATTGGCAGCAGAGAACTGGAAGGAAATGCGACCAAAGGAGAAGTTGGCTTTGGGGGTGACCAGTGAAATATACCTGCTGGAGCACGTGCTACGGGTGGGTGCTGCTATGGTGACCAGTGAACTGAGATAAGGCGGGGATTTACTTAGCAAAGACTTATAGATGACCTGGAGTCAGTGGGTCTGGCGACGAATATGTAGCGAGGGCCAGCCAACGAGAGCATACAGATCGCAGTGGTGGGTGGTATATGGGGCTTTGGTGACAAAACGGATGGCACTGTGATAGACTACATCCGATTTGCTGAGTAGAGTGTTGGAGGCTTCTTTGTAAATGACATCGCCGAAGTCAAGGATCAGTAGGATAGTCAGTTTTATGAGGGTATGTTTGGCAGCATGAGTGAAGGATGCTTTGTTGCGAAATAGGAAGCCGATTCTAGATTTAATTTGGAAAGAGTCTAGAAGGAGAGTTTACAGTCTAACCAGACACCTAGGTATTTGTAGTTGTCCACATATTCTAAGTCAGAACCGTCCAGAGTAGTGATGCTAGACCGGCGGGCGGATGCGGGCAGCGATCGGTTGAATAGCATGCATTTAATTTTACTTGCATTTAAGAGCAGTTGGAGGCCACGGAAGGAGTGTTGTATGGCATTGAAGCTCTATGATGTTATGATGTTTATAATAATGATAATACTACTCTGTACTAAAGCACAATGCAAACACACATGCACATAAGACATTTGTCTCTTATATGTTCCATATGGACAGCTGTACATTGCAAGTTATTACATGTCCTAAATTATCTCTCTGACTAAATTGTGGTTTGCAAATCAGCTCCATTCCATTCAGATGTTTGGTACAGTAGTTGCAATGACAAGGGAAAACAAGGCCAGTCAGCTGTGTGTGGCCATGCCCATGTCTGACCTACCTTTGAATGAGTCTCTCCTTTCTCTCTCTTAATCCTCATCCTTTTCTCTTATCCCTAGATACTATGATGCTAAACTGAAATGCCAGTTTTGCCTGTTATGGTTTCACTACTTTTCTTATACACTGAATAAATAACTTCAAGCGCTGCCCATCCATAGGATCTGCTCAATTAATACAATTGTGTGTGCGAGTGTGTGTGTATGCTTGCATGCGTGTGTGTGTTTGCGAATGCGTGTTTGGAGTCAAGTCAAATTGAGGTAAACATGCTGCCTTATTATCAGTAAAACCCTAATATTCCGACCCAGGGAACTAGCCTGTGACTCAGTGAATCAGAGTAAACACACATTGTACTCATTGTGTAAAGCAGCCAGAAACACTAATTCCTTCCTTCCTTCCTTCCTTCCTTCCTTCCTTCCTTCCTTCCTTCCTTCCTTCCTTCCTTCCTTCCTTCCTTCCTTCCTTCCTTCCTTCCTTCCCTTCCTTCCTTCCTTCCTTCTCCACTGCTCCTTCACTTGTCTGGCCACTCAATCAGCCACACCCCTCCCCCAACTTCTGTGCACTTCATTCTGATGAATGGACAATCGCTCTTTCAAGCAGGGGTTATGGATGGATGGGGGGGGGGGCTGCTCAAAGTAGTCCTTGTGCATAGAGTTGTATGGTTTGTTAAACTCTGAAATCAATGGTTTTTGTTTGACATACATTTTAAAGTGAAAGATCTGAGTCAAAGTGTAATTCTGTTACCGTCGAATTGCCCAAAGCGATATAGACTTTAGGTAGAACAAGAACTCAGAACATTTTATGAGACAAAGTTATCAAATATATGGTCAGAGTGTTTGTGAGGGCTGCAACTATGCATTATAATATCTTGATTCTATAGTGTTCTTCCAAGTTACATATCCAATAATCTAGCACTTCTAGAGATCTATGATCCATGGATGCATTCTTCACCATAATGTATGTCAGATCTAGTGAGTCTACAGGTACATGTCTGCCTCCAGGCTTGTGCCATTAATGAATTAGGACAACTAAAGGAGGACAGGTGAGAGGGGCATCAAGAGTGGTAACATGATATCAGCCCTGTGTGTGTTTTTTTAATGTATTTTTTATTTATTTAACTAGGAAAGTCAGTTGAGAACAAATTATTATTTACAATGACGGCCTACCGGGGAACAGTGGGTTAACTGCCTTGTTCAGGGGCAGAACGACATATTTTTACCTTGTCAGCTCGGGGATTCAATCCAGCAACCTTTTGGTTACTGGCCCAACGCTCTAACCACTAGGCTACCTGCTGCCCCAATGTTTGTCTATGGAGTGTGTGTGCGTGCATGTATGTGTGTGTGCACGTGTGTGTGTGTGTGTGTGTGAGAGAGACCACAGAGGGATTATAGTATGTCAGCACATAGGAAATCTCTCTAATTCAGGGGGTGAGAGGGTGTAGGGGAAAAATAGCTATTTTTACATCCTCCTTGTGTCCACAGGCAGAGAATAGACTTTGCTTACTCATCTACTGTAGCTGTCAATATACAGCAAACACTGTATACACACATACACTAACCCTCTCTCACACAGCTACCAGTATGCAGCACTGTGCATTGTCTCTCACAGAAACATTATGCACACAAACAAATGCACACACACACACACACACACTTAGAATAATAAAGAATGTATTGTTTATACAAAATACATGATAGATAGACCGCTCATACACTGTATATACAAAAGTATGTGGACATCCCTTCAGATTAGTGGATTAGACTATTTCAGCCACACCTGTTGCTAACAGGTGAATCAAATCGAGCACACAGCCATGCAATCTCCATAGACAAACATTGACAGTAGAATGGCCTTACAAAAGAGCTCAGTGACTTTCAACATGGCACTGTCATAGGATGCCACCTTTCCAACAAGTCAGTCCGTCAAATGTCTGCCCTGCTAAAGCTACCCCAGTCAACCCTAAGTGCTGTTATTGTGAAGTGGAAATGTCTAGAAGCAACAACGGCTCAGCCGCGAAATGGTAGGCCACACAAGCTCACAGAATGGGACCGCCCAGTACTGAAGTGCGTAGCGTGTAAAATTAGTCTGTCCTTGGTTGCAACACTCACTACGGAGTACAGCGTCAGCACAACAACTGTTCGTCCGGAGCGTCATGAAATGTGACTCGTTTCAGGTAACTAGGCGTATGTCGCGGGTCACTACTTCACTTTCTTTTTAACCAAAATGTGTTTTTTGGCAGAAATGCCTTCTGGAACATGTGAACTTTCATGTGCCTTAATAACAGACTTGTATGCCATCTGTAAATACGAATAAAATTGTTAAATTATGAGCCTAGTTGGATTAGCCACAGAAAAAGACAGCAATCTTCCCGCTAGCCATGATTTCGCTGAGATAATGAATGGGCTGGACATGCCGAGAGATGAGTTCAGATTGGTCTGCAATATAACACACTTCTGTCTATTTGAGCTGGTCAGTATGTGTAGGTAATCCTGTCTACACAGCTTCTTTTTTTTAAAGTATTGCATAGTAGAACTGCATACGTGTTGCTCTCCACTTTCTGAAGGACCAAGTTTTGAAATCAGTGGAATTAAAGTATGATAGCTAAGGAGATGGAGAAAACAGCTGTCTCTGGATTACATCTTCAAACTAAGGGCAACCATGGCATTTGTGACAGGGAGAGGCATCCATCCATGATGTATAAGGGTAAGATAGTCTAGCTAGCTACATTTTCAGATATTAGACATTTCTAATTATGACAGAAAGTCGTTTTCATTTCAAGTTAGTATACTGTTAGCTAGCTAGCTAACATTAGCTGGCGGGCTTGCAAGCTAACATTACATGTATGATCTTATTATTCGTATCTCAAAGCCATTTGCTTTGCTAGTTATAGACTCATGTTAGCTAGCTAACATTGAACCTGGTTGGTTAGCTACCTGCAGATTAATACAGGGTAGTAACATCACGAGTTGGGATTATGGTTCATTTTGACCTAGCAAGCTAGCTACATGTCTTAACAAAAGACTCCACTATGCAAGTAACCATTTCAATAGACTGTCACTGCGACAACTGTTGATCGACGTAGCTGGTAAATTTGCTCTGGCTATCTACTCCGATTTCAGAGCACTCTCATCTGAGTGTGCCAGAGCGCAGAATAACTGATGAATTTACGAATGCTCAACACCCAATGAATATGGCCGGTGTCAGTAAACGTTGGCAAAAAAAGTAAATTGCTGCCAGCAGCACAGTTAAAGTCACCAACGCTCTGGATAACATAAAAACAGCCTAACCAACTCTGCAAGGGTGAGTAAAATGGTCAGTTAGCTGTTCTCTCATTTGTATCTAGAAGTAGCTAGCAAGCTAGCCAATGTTAGCTTTGTTGTTAGACTGTTGTTGTTAGGACAGAACGCTCGGATCAACCCTTAAAGAGATGGGTGGGGCTAAAGCTTAAGAGGGTGTAAACGATGCTGAAACATTCAAAGGCCCTTTTCTCAAAAGTGAGGTTACAAGTTTATCAATTTTCAAAGCAGTATTACTTTCCCATTGTTCCTCAAATACAGTGTATGATATACCATTTTGTAGCTCTGTGTCTCTGCTTTTATCCAATGTAAAAAAGACAATTTCAAATTTTGCTACATAAGACCAAATCAAGGCGGTTGGTCACAAACGGGTTTCAATGGCCGAGCAGCCTTACACAAGACCAAAAACACCATGTGCAATGCCAAGCGTTGGCTGGAGTGGTGTAAAGCTCACCGCCATTGGACTCTGGAGCAGTGGAAACACGTTCTCTGGAGTGATGAATCACGCTTCACCATCTGGCAGTCCGATGGACAAATCTGGGTTTTGCGGATGCCAGGAGAACGCTACCTGCCCCAATGCATAGCGCCAACTGTAAAGTATGGTGGAGGAGAAATAATGGCCTGGGGCTGTTTTCCATGGTTCGGGCTAGGCCCCTTAGTTCCAGTGAAGGGAAATCTTCACGCTACAGCATACAATGACATTCTAGACGATTCCGTGCTTCCAACTTTGTAGCAACAGTTTGGGGAAGGCCCTTTTCTGTTTCAGTATGATAATTCCTTTGTGCACAAAGCAAGATCCATACATAAATGGTTTGTCGAGATTGGTGTGGAAGAACTTGACTGGCCAGCACATAGCCTTGACCTCAACCCCATCGAACACCTTTGGGCTGAATTGGAACACCGACTGCAAGCCAGGCCTAATTGCCCAACATCAGTGCGCGACCTCACTAATGCTCTTGTGGCTGAATGGAAGCAAGTCCCCGCAGCAATGTTCCAACATCTAGTGGAAAGCCTTCCAAGAAGAGTGGAGGCTGTTTTCGCAGCACAGGAGGGGACCAACTCCATATTAATGCCCATGATTTTGGAATGAGATGTTCAACAAGCAGGTATCCACATACTTTTGGTCATGTAGTGTATCTCATCTATGTCTGGTCCACATGACACACACAATACAGTATACAGAGTTGCAATGGTCAGCGTGTCTCTAGTGCTTCCTGCCTGGTGCCTGAGATCACCATAGCAATCAATAATGATTCCATTTCCTCCACAAATGCCTCTATCTGTACTCCCCCACTACTATTCTACCCCAAGCCGTGTCTCACACATGACCTCTAACACACACATGCAGGAATTGTGTTTCCAATGCAGAGAGAGGGAGTAGAAGGAGAGTCAGAGAGAGAGAGAATGGGCATTTCATAAGACAAATGGAGAAGTGTACTGTATAGCTGGGTGAGTGGAGGGTGGAGGAAGGGGGTGGCTCCACATTTCATCTTTAGTATCTCCAGCAGTACAAAGAGAGGGACAGTCAGTCAGTCAGTCGCTTCAGTCTGCAGCCCTCCATCTGTGTCTGTCACCAAGAAGACTAGTGTCTCCATCCATGACACTGTCACCAGAGAAATCACTGTCCTCAAACCTTACTATATCTCCACGGTAACTGGTGTCTCTGTCACCAGAGAAATACATATCCCTCTCCGGGGCAACCTCGGTCTCTTACTGTGACCCCCTGCCAGTGTGTGTGTTTGAGAGAGGAGAAGGAGCATTTTAGTCTTACCTTGCTGCTGAGTGCTGTGAGAGAGAGAGAGAGGGGGAGACAGTCTCTCTGGTCCCAGCTGTGTGAAGATGCCACTCACTCAGGGAGAGCGAGACAGCAGCCCACTTCAGCTTCAGTCTGACGTCCTGTTAAACAGAACGGGCATCCACTACCTCTGCTAGCCGGCACACACATACACGCACAGGAGAGAGGGAGGAGAAACCACTGTCAGGTAGGACACAGATGTGAGGACATGAAAGGGGTTATTGTCTGAAAAGAAGGTATGTATTGCCATTCCATTCTTCCATCTTGTCATTCCTCTCTTGTCCTCCCCTCTCCCCCCTCTCTTTCCCTCTTTCTCTCCCGCTCCCTCTCTGTCACAAACACCGTTTTCTCTGGCGTTTCTCCCCTCAGTAGACAGACAAAGAAAGGGAAGGAATGGCTCAGTAGAGAAGGCAGAGAGGAAGAGTGAGAGAAGCGAGAGTGAGGATGGCCCTGCCCCCTTTGACCAACCAGTCGGATTTAATTTATTTTTGCCTTCCTTTCTCTGGCCACTCACATAACGACTCGTCACATCTCCTATTCCAGCCCCATTCAACAAGACTAATTCCTGTCTACCTCACTCCTTCTCTCACTCTCTCTCTCCACATGTGTCTCTCACTCTCTACACATGTCTGTCTGTCTCTCTCTCTCTCTCCACATATCTCTCTCTCTCTCTCTCTCTCCACATGTCTGTCTCTGTCTCTCTCTCCACATGTCTGTCTCTGTCTCTCACTCCACATGTCTGTCTGTCTCTCACTCCACATGTCTGTCTCTGTCTCTCACTACACGTCTGTCTCTCACTCCACATGTCTGTCTCTCACTCTTTTTTCACATGTCTGTCTCTCTCTCCCTCTCTCTCTCACCACATGTCTGCCTCTCACTCTCTCACCACATGTCTGCCTCTCAATATCTCACCACATGTCAGCCTCTCTCACACTCTCTCTCATCCTGTATCCTTGGCAACAAATGATATAATTTACCCCAGAGTCAAGATCAAGACTCTGCTTTACAGAGACACCTTTCCTTCACTGTGTGCTTGTGTGTGTGTGTGTGTGTGTGCGTGTGTGAGGCTGCACCTGACTGTCTGCACCCCCCTGCTATTTGTGTGTGTGTGTGTGTATGTGTGTGTGTGTGTATGTGTGTGTGTGTGTGTGTGTGTGTACATTTGTGTATGTCTGTGTGTTTGTGCATGCATACACCAGTTTCTAGGGAAATGAAAGCATAAGGAAGGTTTGTATGCTCTGGCGGCTGACTTGTTTTTCAATTAGCGTGTGGATTTCAGTGCAGAGGGAGTGTGATTGTGTATATCTTTGACACTCTCTCTGTGTGTGTGTGTGTGTGTGTGTGTGTGTGTGTGTGTGTGTGTGTGTAAATGACCCTTGAGATACGAGTGTCAATGATATTATGACATTCCCATTATTATTACCCATTCATTAGTTCAGATGTCGTTATGTGGGTTGTGTTATGTGGCTTGTGTTATGTGGGTTATGAAAAGGGAAAAAAGTCTAAAATCTGTTATTAATTGCATCTCCTATTAACATCTGGAAAGATAAATATCTAAGAGGATAAGTCGCCTCTAAACTGTGATGTGGGCCTATAGATGTTCATAAAGAACTGAAGTTCCCCCACTGCTGCAAGAAGCCCTGCTCCAATGACTTATTATTCAACCACACTACTAAACCAGTTACATTCCTTTCCTGAATAACCTTGTTCTTAGTCAACTCCTCCTCATCCACTATCTAGATGTTCCCTCCTCCATCCCTTTTTATTTTTAGTTCACCTTTATTTAACCAGGTAGGCTAGTTGAGAACAAGTTCTCATGTACAACTGCGACCTGGCCAAGATAAAGCATAGCAGTGTGAGCAGACAACAACACAGAGTTACACATGGAGTAAACAATAAACAAGTCAATGACACAGTAGAAAAAAAAGAGAGTCTATATACATTGTGTGCAAAAGGCATGAGGAGGTAGGCGTAATTACAATTTAGCAGATTAATAATTACAATTTAGCAGATTAACACTGGAGTGATAAATGATCAGATGGTCATGTACAGGTAGAGATACTGGTGTGCAAAAGAGCAGAAAAGTAAATAAATATAAACAGTATGGGGATGAGGTAGGTAAAATTGGGTGGGCTATTTACCGATAGACTATGTGCAGCTGCAGCGATCGGTTAGCTGCTCAGATAGCAGATGTTTGAAGTTGGTGAGGGAGATAAAAGCCTCCAACTTCAGCGATTTTTGCAATTCGTTCCAGTCACAGGCAGCAGAAAACTAGAACGAAAGGCGGCCAAATGAGGTGTTGGCTTTAGGGATGATCAGTGAGATACACCTGCTGGAGCGCGTGCTACGGGTGGGTGTTGCCATCGTGACCAGTGAACTGAGATAAGGCGGAGCTTTACCTAGCATGGACTTGTAGATGACCTGGAGCCAGTGGGTCTGGCTACGAATATGTAGCGAGGGCCAGCCGACTAGAGCATACAGGTCGCAGTGGTGGGTGGTATAAGGTGCTTTAGTAACAAAACGGATGGCACTGTGATAAACTATATCCAGTTTGCTGAGTAGAGTGTTGGAAGCTATTTTGTAGATGACATCGCCGAAGTCGAGGATCGGTAGAATAGTCAGTTTTACTAGGGTAAGTTTGGCGGCGTGAGTGAAGGAGGCTTTGTTGCCCCTTCCCCCTCTCCTCTCTTCCTATCTCTTCTCTCAAGTCAGGTGCCAGCTCCAGGGGTGAGACTGACCATCCCACTCCTTCAGAATTAGTTTATACTGGAAGACATGTTGGCCTCAGTGACCAACCAGCTATGGTGCAGAATAACACTGAGCACAATAGACATCTGCCAATGGAAGTGCTTTCAAATCTCCTATTTTAGTTGCCTCAATAGACAATAGTCTCAAAGTTTGCAGAAATGTTGAGGTTAAAGCAAAATGTCAAACCCTGGCTTTGAACTTTTCTGAAAATGACTCAAGAACAGTAGTGTCCCTCAACCAAAGAGGCAGAGACAACTGATTCCAATACAGCAATAATCCTCACCTGTTACGCTACACTGACACACTGTGTTTGTATCAGCCTGCTGGTGGCATAGCAACCCAGTGCAGATGTTTTTCCCTCTGTGTGGGTGAACATGGCGGAGCCTCTACAGTCAGTGCAGGAACCACAATGATACTATCTTATATGGGGGGGATGAGCTGCACCACCACACCACACCTGGCTCTGATCACACCTACACAAATAGAACAAACTGACAGAGAGAGAGCTGGGAAAGTGAGGGCTTTCACTTCTCAGCACTTAGGGTTGCAACATTCTGGTAACGTTCTCAAATTGCCCAGGTTTTCCAGAAATCCTGGTTGTAGGATTCTTCCAACTGGGATTTCTGAAAAACCTGGGAATTTTGGAAAATGTACTGAAATGTTGTCCCCCTACTTCTCAGTCAGACCTATAATACATAACTACACAAATCAGCCTGAAATACAGACGGACACGGTAGCAAACAGACAAACTGACACATACACCCTCGACACCACAAACACTGATATGTATGTAGCCTACTGTAGGTAATCCATGTTTTTAAGACAATGTAAAGGCTGATGTTGACCTGAGTTGACACAAAGCAGAAAGCAGGACATTAATATAAATTGCTTTTCTAAAAATAACTTTCTACAGCTCTGCTCTCCGTCCCCTTCTTTCCCACATCTACCTTCTCCTTCTCTCCAAAATGGAGGCTTCTTCCTCTGTATGCTCCAGAAAGCACAGACCTCAGAGGGGTACTGGAATGTACCACTGCAGGCTTGGAACAGGGGGGACGGAGGTGAGCGTCTTTTTTTACCAACAGACCAGGTGGCGAGAACACCAACAGACCAGGTGGCATTTCAAAGACGACAACAGTGAAGGAGTGTGTGTGGTTGTGTGTTAGTGAGCGTGTCTGTGTGTGTGTTAACGTGTCAGAGAAAGTGTGTCTGGGCGAGTACATCCAAATGGCTGGTTGTCATGGTGATAATCACTAGGAACATGTATTGGCAGGGCAGGCACTGTATGATCTGTGACACTGCAGGGGGTGGAGGGGCTGTGTCCTCAGACAGCCATCACACTGACCCCTCACCCCTGACCTCTAAATATCAGCCTACTGACCTCTAACCCCAGCCTCTAATAACAAATACAAACATTTACCACTAAATTCCTGCAATGAAACACAAACACCCACACAAATCTGACCACCTGGAACCTATTTGGGAGGAAATTAAAACAGACAGCTGGTGTGTGTGCTGAACATTAACCTCATAATAGAATCACCATGGTCAAGTGGTTGGGTGTACTGGTTGGTAACCAGTGGTGGACACAGAAGAAACACACCCTGATGCCCAGAGTGTGTGTTAGGGTGTTAGTATCCACGTGGGTGAGTTGTTGTGGTTTAACGAGGGGAAACAAGGCTATTCTTTACTCATTCTATTTGCAGCCACCAGAGGAGAGTGAGTCACTGTACTGTATAAATACTGCACTAAATGTAGGTCAACGATGCCCAACCATTTTTAGCACAAGGAAGACACCAGCGTCTTTAGCCCACTATCAGGCTCCCTGTCTGGGCTGTGCACACTAGGAAACCCCCTGGCAAGCTTGAATCTAAAAGGCCTGCATTGTCATTAAACTTCTGAACAATACACTGGGTATATCCAATTCATTTTAACCCCATAACCTTTTAGCCATAAACTGGCAAGCAGCACTCCCTATCGGAAAGCTTTCTATTGACACTATGTTAATCACCTCCAGCACGGGAATATAATGTTACTATCTCTGTTTTACTACCGTGTCACAGCAACCAAACACACTCATCAACACAGACCAAAAACACAGTTGCTATAAAGTACAAGTCGATGCCTGAGTCTAAACAGAGGCTTAGAGACAAATCAGCTGACTGTGTTTAAGTACAGTGTGTGTGTGGGCCTGTGTGTATATGCATGTGTGTGGGTGTGCATGTTTAACTGTGCTGCACAATCTGCAGACATAGACAGAATACAGTATGTACACATTAAGCTACAGTTTGTGCATTGTGCTGTAGTCAGATATGAACACAGACTTACAGACATGTCCCAACACACAAACACCAATAGACGTACCATAACAATATTTGCAAAAAGGCATACACAATTGCTCACCTACTGAACACACATACACACATTTCTTGTTTTACCTGTTATTTCCTTTGTTTTCACACCTTGGCTCCTCTCCCTTTTCCTCTGTCCTCCTCCTCGTCTCCCCCAATCCTCTCCTCTTTCTCTCGTCCCTCTCCTCTTCTCCTGGTTTCCTCTCCTCTCTGATGCTCAGGCTCTAACACCAGACTGATCCACGTGCAGAGACCGGAGGGGCGGGGCCACACACCGCCATTTAATTCACACCGGCCAATGAGGAAGGAGGGTCTCCTCTCAATCATCCAACATTAAAAGGGGGAGGGGACAAAGACAGAGTCGGCAAGTTCGTTTTGCATTGCCTGGTGCCCCGGGTGGGAGAAGTTTGTTCATTTTAGACCATTCCATTGGTCCTTAACTGAAATCTCCTCCCACCTGGGGCACCGGGACATGCAAAATGAACTTCACCAATGAAAGATAGAGGGTGTGTGTGTGGATTTGGAATAAAGCCAACAGAACTAGAAGCTATTTTTAAACCACCACACTGAGGTAGCAAAGACTCCATTTTCTCTCTGGCAGATATTGCCCAAATCATACAGCATCCTCCATAATGACAACTGTAAAGCTTTCCATCAATACATTTATTTAAAGAAGTGACAGCACTGCTCCTACTGTTCCCTTACTATATTCAAGTGCTGGAATCAGTTGTATTGTGCTCCAATCAGAGGGACTAACTCTCTCCTTCCATACTATATGAGACAAGCACTTTACATTTTAGTCATTTAGCACACTATTATACAGAGTGACTCACAGTAGTGAGGCCATACATTTTAATACTGGTCACCCATTGGCATTGAACCCACAACCCTGTTGTTGCAAGAACCATGCTCTACCAACTGAGCCACACAGGACCCCTTTTTCATCCAAACATAAGATTCACATGCCCTGAATCTTGTCTCGACTACTGCGTGAGCTCACAAAACCTTCCATGCAAAAGTGCCACACGAGAGCAACAAAGTGCCATGGGAAGCTAATGACTGGGACTTCAATTATGTCAGAGGGTAAGACATTACATATGTCACAATAAATCATTTGCAGACAATATACTGGAGGAATATAGATTCATACTGGCAAAGTAGAAGGCTGCACAGACTGTCCTCTGATGGCTGTGTAGAAATGTATGTCTGTGTGATTCATCCGGAGAGAGGTGATTATGTGCTTGGCTCTGGCAGACAGACATTGAAATGAGGGATGACAAATAAGTAGTAGAGGGCGGCTGACCAGGCCAGCAGCACTGGACCCACAGGATGTCAGGTGACTTCTACATGGTCCGGGGGAGGCGGGGCAGGGGGCACTGGGTTTATGTAGGGAGGGTCTTGGTTACATGACTCACAGCCCATACCCTCTAGAGCTGCCTCTCACTGGCCCCTTCTCCTCACCTCACCCACAATCAACCAATACACCAGAGACACAGAGAGAGTAAGAGTAGTAGATAGACACATACCGCCTGAAGGACAGAGAGAGAGAGGGAGAGTCAGTGAAAAACACAGAAGAGAGAGAGAGAGAGAGAGAGAGAGAGAGAGAGAGAGAGAGAGAGAGAGAGAGAGAGAGAGAGAGAGAGAGAGCGTAGATTCCAATGAGTCCAGCTGACTCCCCTTAGCAACAGCCCCAATACTGTCTCTACCCTATTGGCCAGCCATCTACTCACAGCACAACCTCAAGTGGGCATATCAGCCAATCAGCAGGCCTTGCCGCAGAGCTGGATTCCATTTTCACCATGGAAACTGAACATTACACTCTCCATGTGTGAGTTGTGTAACATGGACCCTCACCCTGGCACTCACACATACACACAGCTTGAATGGTATGTGTCCCTTTCGACCACTTGGCCATCTTGAAAAGCAAATCCAGTGGCTACTTATTTGTATACACTATACATACTGCATATAGCATAGTGGCTCCCGTGCTGTGGCTGCATAATGTGGATGGTAAAATGCTGTGAATTCAGACACAGTATTATGAATCTGTGGAGGTGAATATGTTGTAGTAATTGAAGAATAGATACTTGTAGCAAGAGATGATTTGTGAATGCAAATGAGAGCTTGCTTCATTTACTCTCATGGATTTGTTTATTTTGGTCATCAATGCTAAAGGATGCAAATAGTGTCTGTGTGTGTACACAGGAATGTGGCTCACACAATCATAGACTATTTGACTATAATATTCATAATTTGGTTGAGCTATCTGTTTAAAGGGATACTGCGAGATTTCAAGATGTAGGTAGTTTTCTACTTACCCAGAGTCAGAAGAACTCATGTATACCATTTCTATGTCTCTGCGAGCAGTTTGGAGATTATTGAAGTTAGGATATTGTTAGCTTAGCGCAATAGCTTGCAGTCTATCGGTACAGTAGCCAGCTCCTCTCAAAAGCAGAGAAATATACATTTAAACTACTGCAAAGCTGTGTGGTTGGTCATTTATCGTCTTACAAAGCTATACACAGTAATCAATATTTTATTAATATGTTAATGTTTAATCCTGGCTCTTCATCCCTTTGTGGTTTATGTGTCGGTCTCTACTTGCCTGACTACCCAAACTCCTTGCTCTGGCCAAATGCTACATGACGCTAGTTTCTTCTCTGCAATCAGTCTGGACTACATCTGATTACATCTGATGATTTCTAGAATGAAAATCCATTTTAGTGTCACATCTGCTCCTGCAACGCCCTCTACTGCTCATCCTGTGTCTCCTTGATCTGCTGCCACTCCACCAGTACTCTCTCCCTCTCCCTCTCTCTCTTTGTGTGTGTGTGAATGTGTGGGCGGAGACAGGTGTGCTGGAGTCAGAGCAGATCCCCACCAGCTGCAACCTGTTCCATAATCAAGACCTCTACAAATACTCAGCCCTGTCACTTCCACGCTGCCAGGTTGTAATCTCTGTTCAGTCAATCTACGTTTCTAGCTGTTTGTTACTATTCAGATATTGTTGTGCCTGTTTTCCTTGCCTGACACTGTTATCCTCTCTGCTACAGTTCTGCCCGCTCTGACTCTGGTCCCTGTCTCCAGTCCCACGTCTCGTCATCCTGCTACTCTGTCCTGGATTTCCCAATCTATTACTCCCTTGGATTCCCCTCCGGACCTGCTTACCCTGTCTCAACCCCTCTCACTCCAGCCTCAGCCTCCGCACCTGGTTTCCAGCAACCCGCCCGAGCTTCCACTGACCTGCACGCCATCTCCCCCCTGTGTGTCAATAAATACCTTGGTTACTTCATCCCAGTTTCCTCGTCTGAGTCTACTCTTGGGTTCCCCTGTTCCACTCCGCAAAACTGTACGATCTGACTGAAGAGATGAACCCAGCAGACTCTACTACTCTCCACCAAAACCTTGTCAGCCAAGGCGCCCTGCTCGAGCAACATGACTAAGCCCTGAAGACCCTTCTGGAGCAAATCAAGGAGTTTTCACAGAGCCTGTCTGACCTACAGGGTCGAACCTTCGTCCCGAGCTCTCAACCAGTTCCAAGTCCTTCTCCTCCGCTCCGGGAGCCGTTTGTTCCGATTTCCGAGCGTTACGATGGCAACCTCGGATCTTGCAGAGCCTGTTTTGGTACAATGTTCAGTAGTTATTTGAGCCCTACTCTTATGCTAGCGAACGGGCCAAGATTTCCTTTCTGATTGGCTACCTTCGTGGAGCAGCACTTTTCTGGGCCATGGCGGTGTGGGAGAGACAGTCCCCCATCTGCTTCTCCTAATCCAGATTCACGGAGGAGATAAAGAAAGTCTTCGACCACCCGGTCTGCGGTAAGGATGCGGCTAAATGACCCCTGTCCCTCCGTCAAGGCCCCCATAGTGTTGCTGAGATGGCATGTGAGTTTCGCACCCTCACCGCTGAGAGCGGCTGGAATGAGGAGGCCCTTCAGGGAGCATTCCGTAACGCGCTTACTGAGACCATCAATGACAAGTTGGTGTCCAGGGATGAGCCTGATGGACTTGATGAACTCATCTCTCTCGCTATCCGCATCGACAACCGTCTCCGTGAGCATCAGGGACAGGGTAGGTAGTGTTGCATGTTCCATAAAATCTGCTTCAGTGCCTTGTCCTTCTTCTCTGACTGCATCCCATCCCCAGGCTCATCCAGATCCTGAACCCATGCATCTCAGCCGGGCCCGTCTCTCTCCAGAGGAGAGGCAACGACGAATCGGCGCTAGGAGCTGCCTATACTGTGGTCCGGTTGGTCACTTTCTCTACACTTGTCCCCTGCGTCCAGCAAAAGAGGGGGTTCGGCGGTAGTGTGGGATATACTGTTGAGCCAAATCGCTTGCTCATCTTCCCCCAGACCCGTGCTTGAAGTCAACCTTGAGTGGCAGAGGAAAAGCCTGGCTCTGCCACAAGTCTGCTCTCATCGATTCGGGTGCTGACGAGAGCTTCCTGGACCAAGGTGTTATTACCCAGTTGAGCCTGGACACTGTCCCACTTGCATCACCCCTCGATGCCAACACTCTCAATGGACAGCTCCTCGCCTGTGTCTGTGAGAAACGTCCCTGTCATCTTGCATCTCTCTGGAAAAGATCCGTTTCACACATAATTGACTGTCCTTGCTCCCCACTGTTTCTTGGCCATCCTTGGTTAAAGCTACACAACCCACAGATTGACTGGACCGCCGGAAAGGTAACCACTGAGTTAATTTTGTCACTCTAATAGTTTATTCTGCCCTTCCCCTTGTCTTGTCTGTGCCCCAGTTCATTCCAGCACCTCCGGACCTGTCATCCTCCCGAGTATCACGATCTAGCTCCTGTGTTCAGCAAGCACCACACCCTGTCGCTGCTGCATCACTGGCCGTATGACTGCGGCATTAACCCCCAGCCTGGTGCTCCTCTCCCCAGTAGCCGGTTGTTTAACCTCTCTCGTCCCGAGCAAGAGGTAATGGAGAGGTACATCCAGGATTCTCTGGCTGCAGGACTTATCAAGCCATCTTCCTCCCCGGTGGGTGCTGGGTTTTTCTTTGTGAAGAAGGATGGGTCACTGAGGCCGTGCATAGACTTCCGCGGGCTGAAAAATATCACTGTTAAGAACAAGTACCCCTTGCCACTCATCAGCTCTGCTTTTGCCCACCTCTATGGTGCCATGGCATTTACCAAACTCGACCTTCGGAATGCCTATCACCTTGTCCGCATAAGAGAGGGGGACGAGTGGAAGACTGCATTCAACACACCACTTGGTCGTTTTGAGTATTTGGTCTAGCCTTTTGGTCTTACTAACGACCCTACTGTTTTCCTGAATCTAGTCAATGACTTGCTGAGGGATGTGATTGGACACTTCGTTTTTGTCTATTTAGGTGACATCCTGATTTTTTTTCCCCAAGGACCCTGAGGTTCACCAGCAACATGTTCTTCAATGGCTGTTGGAGAATAAGCTTTTTGTTAAAGCTGAAAAATGAGAGTTCCATGCTGCCACAGTGTCTTTCCTGGGTTATATTATTGCACAGAGACAGTTACGTATGGACCCCGCCAAGGTCATGGCAGTCAGTGGCCTGCGCCCTCCAACCTGAAGCCGCTTCAGCGTTTCCTGGGGTTGGCAAATTTTTACAGACGTTTCATCCGCAACTACAGCCGTCTGGCTGCACCTCTCACCACTCTCACCTCCACCCCCACTCCGTTCCACTGGACTCCTGAGGCAGCATTCCTGGAATTCATGCGCCGCTTCACCTCTGCTCTAGTCCTTATTTAGCCCGACCCAGAACTCCAGTTCATTGTGGAGGTGGATGCCTCTGACACCGGGGTAGGTTCTGTCTCAACGTTCCCCCTCTGATCTGAAGGTCCACCCATGTGCATTCTTTTCCCGTAAGCTCTCACCTGCAGGGGAATTTTGACATTGGAAACTGGGAACTCCTGGCAGTTAAGCTGGCTCTGGAGGAATGGCATCACTGGCTGGAGGGCTTTGTAACCCCCTTCATCGGGTGGACTGACCATTAAAAACCTGTCCTACATCCAGACCACCAAACGTCTGAACTAGATTCAATTCAATTTCACACTCCCTTATTGCCCGGTTTGAATACCAAGCCTGATGCCCTCTCTCGCCAGTTCACCACCGATAACATGGGTACCGAGCCAGAAGCAATTGTGCCATCCACCTGCATTGTTGCCGCCGTCACCTGGGAGATTGAGTCCTGTATCCGCCAGGCTCAGCAGAACCAGCCTGACCTTGGTAACGGTCCTAGTAATGCTCTGTTTGTTCCAGATTGTGGTCGCTCTGATGTTCTTCAGTGGGACCACCTCACCTGTCACCCTGGTATGAACCGGACCCTCACCTTCCTGCTTCAGCGCTTTTGGTGGCCCACTATGGAGAGATGTCCTGGAGTTTGTCTCAGCCTGTCCGATCTGTGCCCGGAACAAAACCTCCACTAAAGCCACTTCCGGTCTGCTCCTTCCTCTTCCCATACCCAGTCGCCCCTGGTCATACATAGCTCTGGACTTCGTCACTGGCTTTCCCCCATCTAATGGTAACTCCGTCATCCTCACCATTATTGACAGGTTATCCTAAATGGCTCACTTCATTCCGCTCTCCAAGCTCCCGTCCTCCAGGGAGACTGCATACCTGTTAGTATCTCATGTGCTTTGTCTGCATGGCATCCCCACTGACATCGTTTCTGACAGAGTACCCCATTTTACCTCCCAGGTATGGAGATCCTTCTTTTCAATTCTTGGTATCAATGTCAGTCTTTCTTCTGGATATCATCATCCAGACCAACGGCCAGACCGAACGGGCCAACCAAGCGATGGAGACTGCCCTACGCTGCGTGACTTCTGCTAATCCTTCCTCCTGGAGTGCTCCCCTACCCTAGGTTGAATATGCCCACAACACCCTCACCAATGCTTAATCAGGTATCTCACCCTTTGAGTGTGCTCTGTGTTCCCAACCCCCCTTGTTCCCCGCCCAAGCGGTTGTGGTTCCTTCTGTCCAGGACCATCTGCACTGTTGTCACCGTACCTGTAGGAAGGCCCAGGCTGCCCTTCGTGCCTCCGTCAGGATCCAGTCCCAAGCCAACCGTCGCCGGGCCTCAGCTCCAGTCTACACCCCGGGTCAAAACATATGGCTCTCATCGAAGGACCTGCCATTGAAGGTGACATCCAATACATTTTCCCCCGC
The DNA here is from genome assembly GCF_018296145.1 of Oncorhynchus tshawytscha. NCBI lineage: Eukaryota > Metazoa > Chordata > Actinopteri > Salmoniformes > Salmonidae > Oncorhynchus > Oncorhynchus tshawytscha. The sequence goes on from NC_056461.1 coordinate 37,031,295, forward strand.
GATTCATTGGTCCCCTTGAAATTGACTGTCATTAACCCCTTTGCGGTGTGCCTGAACTCCCAGCCTCTCTCAGGATCCATCCTACCTTCCATGTATGCCTGATTTAAACCTTTCTGCTCCAGTCCCGTCTCCTCCTGCAGCAGCTCCTCCACCCCTTCGGCTCGTCGATGAATATCTATAACATCCGGCGGCTTATGGACGTGCTCAGTCGTGGCTGGCAGTACCTGGTGGACTGGGAGGGATACGGGCCTGAGGAGTGATACTGGGTTCCCTGCCATCACATTCTGGACCCCTCCCTCATACAGGATTTCTATACACTCAGATAAGCCTGGTCAGGTGCCCGTAGGGGGGGGGGGTACTACTGTCACATCTGCTCCTGCCGCCACTCCCCCAATACCCTCTCCCATTCTCTTTGTGTGATGCTGTTGTGCCTGTTTTCCTCTCTGCTACAATTCTGCCCGCTCAGACTCTGAGCAGTCCCTGTCTCTAGTCCCACGTCTCGTCATCCTGCTACTCTATCCTGGATTCCCCACTCTACTACTCCCTTGGATTCCCTTCTGGACCTGCTTACCCTGTCTCAACCCCTCTCGTCTCAGCCTCCGCACCTGGTTTCCAGAAACCCGCTTCCCGTGACCTGCACTCCATCTCCCCCTGTGTGTCAAATACCTTTTGGCTACTTAATCTCAGATTCTCGGCTGAGTCTGCTCTTGGGTTCCACTCCCCATAACATTTAGAGTGTCTGATTGGTCCCAGAAACTGTTGGGTTGGGCCAGAGCCAGAACACAGGTGGGTAAAGGGGCATTTTTTAAAATTGTCATTGGCTTTGATACTGATTAGTTTAAAAAAAAACTAATTTTGACACATCACCGTAAACGACTTCAATGATGGAAGTCTCAGACTGAAGTATGTAGAGAACGATATAGATGCGGAAGAATTCAATTTGAGTCATCAGGCAAGGTCTCTATCCCTCTAGTGGTCTATACCAATCATAATCCTCTCGTATTCTTGCTAAAGACTAGTTCCACAAATCGCTGACTCCTTAGCTGGGGTCTGATATTGAAGGAGTTTCCCCTTGAAACACATCATGTCCGTGGCAATTAATTTGGTGGTTGATTGTCTATCGAGGGTGGGCAGACAATATAAATTATATTCAGCCAGTGAGACCTGGCGATCATTTGTTTGGCTGCATGTTTTGCCGTATCGGATATGTAAGGTTTGTTGGTGCTTGTCCCGAGGGAATAAGTATAATAAGAAAATACAGTGCCATTGGAAAGTATTCAGACCCCTTGACTTTTTCCACAATTTGTTACGTTACAGCCTTATTCTAAAATGGATAAATTAAATAAAAATCCTCAGCAATCTACACACAATACCCCATTATGATAAAGAGAAAACAGGATTTTACAAATGCATTAAAATGACCCTTTGCTATGAGACTCAAAATTGAGCTCAGATGCATCCTGTTTCCATTGGTCATCCTTGATATGTTTCTACAACATGATTGGAGTCCACCTGTGATAAATTCAATTGAATGATGTGATTTGGAAAGGCACACATCTGTCTATATAAGGTCCCACAGTTGACAGTGCATGTCAGAGAAAAAAACAAGCCATGTCGAAGGAATTATCTGTAGAGCTCCGAGACAGGATTGTGTCAAGGCACAGATCCGGGGAAGTGTACCAAAACATTTCTGCAGAATTGAAGGTCACCAAGAACAAGTGGCCTCAATCATTCTTAAATGGAAGAAGTTTGCAACCACCAAGACTCTTCCTAGAGCTGGCCGCCCGGCCAAACAGAGCAATCTGGGGAAAAGGGTCTTGGTCAGGGAGGTGACCAAGAACCCAATGGTCACTCTGACAGAGCTCTAGAGTTCCTCTGTGGAGATGGCAGAACCTTCCAGAAGGACATCCATCTCTACAGTACTCCACCAATCAGGCCTTTATGGTAGAGTGGCCAGAAGGAAGCCACACCTCAGTAAAAGGCACATGACAGCTTGCTTGGTGTTTGTCAAAAGGCACCCAAAGACTCTCAGACCATGAGAAACAAGATTCTCTGGTCTGATGAAACCACGATTGAATTCTTACGGTGAAGCATGGTGGTGGCAGAATCATGCTGTGGGGATGTTTTTCAGTGGCAGGGACTGGGAAACTAGGATCGAGGCAATGATGAAAGGAGCAAAGTACAGAGAGAACCTTGATGAAAACCTGCTCCAGAGCTCTCAGGGCCTCAGACTGATGTGAAGGTTCACCTTCCAACAGGACAACTACCCTAAGCACACAGCCAAGACAATGCAGGAGTGGCTTCGGGAAAAGTCTCTGAATGTCCTTGTGTGGCCCAGCCATAGCCTGTATTTAAACCTGAAAATAGCTGTGCAGCAACGCTCCCCATCCAACCTGACAGAGCTTGAGAGGATCTGCAGAGAAGAATGGGAGAAACTCCCCAAATACAGATGTGCCAAGCTTGCAGCGTCCTACGCAAAAAGAATTGAGGCTGTAATCTGTGCCAAATATTCTTTGACAAAGTACTGAGTAAAGGGTCTGAATACTTATGTAAATATAATTTTCAATTTTTAATTTGAATAAATTAGCTAAATGTTCTAAACCTTCTTTTGCTTTGTCATTATGGGGTACTGTGTGTAGATTGATGAAGGAAAAAATGTATTTAATTAATTTTAGAATAAAATAGATCAGTGACAACAAATATTAATTTAAATCATTTTAATTTCAGGCTGTAACACAACAAAAAGGGGTCTGAATACTTTCTGTATAAAAAGTGAAATGTTCCCTCTGTTTCAAATCTTCTGAGCTTTACTTAGAAAAACAAAACCCATGTAATTCATAAATTATGTATATACAGTGCCTTTCAAAATTATTCATACCCCTTGACTTTTCCACATTTTGTTGTGTTACAGCCTGAAATTAAAATGGATTAAATTAAGATTTTGTGTCACTGATCTACACACAATAACCCATAATGTCAAAGTGGAATTATGTTTTTGGAAAAGTTGACAAATTAATAAATTAAAAGCTGAAATGTCTTGAAGTATTCAACTCTTTTTTTATGGCAAGCCTAAATAAATGAGTACAAATGTGCTTAACAAATCACATAATAAGTTGCATGGACTCACTATGTGTGCAATAATAGTGTTAAACATGATTTTCAATGAGGACCTCATCTCTGTACATCAAACACAATTATCTGTAAGGTCCCTCTGTCGAGACAGTGAATTTCAAGCACAGATTCAACCACAAAGACAAGGGAGGTTTTCCAAATGGAGGGAACCAACTGGTAGATGGGTAAAAAAAGTACACATTGAATATCGGTTTGTTTGCACATGGTGCAATTATTAGGAAGGAAATTGTTTAGGGATTTCACCATGAGGCCAATGGTGACATTAAAGTAGTTAGAGTTTAATGGTTTTGATAGCCCATCTGTACATAGCCCACCCAACTACCTCATCCCCATATTATTTATTTTTGTTCTTTTTCACCCCAGTATCTCTATATCTGCACATCTATCACTCCAGCGTTAATGCCAAATTGTAATTATTTCGCCTCTTTGGTCGATTTACTGCCTTACCTCTAATCTAATCTCTCTAATTTTTCTATTGTGTTATTGACTGTACGTTTGTTATCCCATGTGTAACTCTGTGTTGTTGTTTTTGTCGCACTGCTTTGCTTTATCTTGGCCAGGTCGCAGTTGTAAATGAGAACTTGTTCTCAACTACCTTACCTGGTTAAATAAAGGTGAAATAAAACAATTAAAGAAATTAAAATTAAAATTAAAATAGAAGATAACTTAGGACGGATGAACAGCACTGTAGTTACTCCACAATACTAACATTAATGACAGAGTCAAAAGAAGGAAGCCTGTACAGGATAAAAATATTCCTAAACATGCATCCTGTTTTCAATAAGGCACTCAAGTAATATTGCAAAAAATTTGGCAAAGAAATGAACGTTTTGTCCTGAATACAAAGCATTATGTTTGGGGCAAATCCAACACAAGCCATCCCTAAGTACATTCTTCATATTTTCAAGCATGGTGGTGTCTGCATCATGTTATGGGTATGCTTGTCATCGGTAAGGACTAGGAAGTTTTTTTAGGATAAAAAGAAACAGAATAGAGCTAAGCACAGGCACAATTATAGAGGAAAACTTGGTTCAATCTGCTTTCCAACAGACACTGGGAGACAAATTCATCTTTCAGCAGGGCAATTACCGAAAACACAAGGCCAAATATACACTGGAGTTGCTTACAAAGATGACACTGAATAGTCCTGAGTGGACTAGTTACAGTTGTGGCCTAAATCGGCATTCAAATCTATGGAAAGACTTGAAGACGGCTGTCAACCAACAATCAACTTGACAGAGTTTAAAGATGTATTTTAAGAATAATGGGGAAATATTGTACAATCCAGGTGTGCCAAGCTTAGAGACTTGCACAGAAAGACTCACAACTTTAATCGGTGCCAAAGGTGACTCTAACATGTATTGACTCAGGGAGTTGAATACTTATCTAATCAAGATACACTATATATACAAAAGTCTGTGGACACCCCTTCAAATTGGTGGATTCGGCTATTTCAGCCACACCCGTTGCTGACAGGTATATAAAATTGAGCACACAGCCATGCAATCTCCATAGGCAATTGGCAGGAGAGCTCAGTGACTTTCAACTTGGCACCGTCATAGGATGCCACCTTTCCAGCAAGTCAGTTCGTCAAATTTCTTCCCTGCTAGAGCTGCCCCGGTCAGCTGTAAGTGCTGTTATTGTGAAGTGGAAACGTCTAGGATCAAGAACGGTCCAGCCGCCAAGTGGTAGGCCACAGAAGTTCACAGAACGGGACATTTTCTCTGTAGTGATGAATCACGCTTCACCATCTGGCGAATCTGGGATTAGCAGATGCCAGGAGAACGCTACATGCCCCAATGCATAGTGCCAACTTTAAACGTTTGGTGGAGGAGAAATAATGGTCTGGGGCTGTTTTTCAAGGTTTTTCAAATCTTAACGCTACAGCATACAATGACATTCTAGACAATACTGTGCTTCCAACTTTGTGGCAATAGTTTGGGGAAGGTCTTTCCTGTTTCAGTATGACAATACCCCCGTGCACAAAGCAAGGTCCATACAGAAATGGTTTGTTGAGATCGGTGTGGAAGAACTTGACTGAGCTGCACAGAGCTCTGACTTTAACCCCATCGAACACCTTTGGGAGGAATTGGAACGCCGACTGTGAGTCAGGCCTAATCGCTCAACATATGTGCCCGGCCTCACTGATGCTCTTGTATTTCTTGCCCCACTGACTTGTTGAAGTAGAAATCTTCATCCAAATCGAGGTTAGTGATTGCTGTTCTGATGTCCATAAGCTATTTTCGGTCATAGGAAAGGATGCCGGAAACATTATGTTCAAAAGTTAAAGATCAGCCCCCCAAAAAACACAAAATACCATCTATCCCTTGCAGCGCCATTCTTTGAAGCACATTGGCGCGCACTGACTGGATTCACCTTGTTAGTCAGGGTGTGTTTCACCTGTGCAGGCCCAGCTGATATTTAAGACCTGCTGGCCTAGCACATTAGTTGGAGAGGAGACAATTTACAGCTTTTCCACTTTAGGTAGCTAAACAAAGCCTGAGTCTGGTGTTTTCCACTGTTTAGTTTGGTCCATATTCTTTGTTACTCTCTATCCTAAGTTTGAGTGGGTTTTTCCTTCAGTTGATCTTTTCTGAGGCACATTTAGTGGGCACCCATGGTGGGTGTCTTTTAGTGGGCACCCATGGTGGGTGTCTTTTAGTGGGCACCCATGGTGGGTGTCTTTTAGTGGGCACCCATGGTGGGTGTCTTTTAGTGGGCACCCATGGTGGGTGTCTTTTAGTGGGCACCCATGGTGGGTGTCTTTTAGTGGGCACCCATGGTGGGTGTCTTTTAGTGGGCACCCATGGTGGGTGTCATGGTGGGTGTCTTTTAGTTTATGGTGGGTGTCTTTTAGTGGGCACCCATGGTGGGTGTCTTTTAGTGGGCACCCATGGTGGGTGTCTTTTAGTGGGCACCCATGGTGGGTGTCATTTAGTGGGCACCCATGGTGGGTGTCTTTTAGTGGGCACCCATGGTGGGTGTCTTTTAGTGGGCACCCATGGTGGGTGTCATTTAGTGGGCACCCATGGTGGGTGTCTTTTAGTGGGCACCCATGGTGGGTGTCATTTAGTGGGCACCCATGGTGGGTGTCTTTTAGTGGGCACCCATGGTGGGTGTCTTTTAGTGGGCACCCATGGTGGGTGTCTTTTAGTGGGCACCCATGGTGGGTGTCTTTTAGTGGGCACCCATGGTGGGTGTCTTTTAGTGGGCACCCATGGTGGGTGTCTTTTAGTGGGCACCCATGGTGGGTGTCTTTTACGACCCCTTTGCTAGTTGTTTTGGCAACTTATTATTTTTTTCAGAAACACTTATAAAAACCCTTCTTTTTTTGTTTGTTTGTATAAGTGACCCTTTTGTTAGTTCCCTTTTCTTCTGAGCGATGACATTTTAGGTTTGTCTTTGGGGATAGAGCATCTGTAGAGCAACGTTGCATCTGTCTCAATAGCTCTGCCCATGAGCTCACAGACGCCATAACGTGATCTCTATAAATCTATGCGACAACAGGGAAAGAATGAGGGAGTGGATAGAATGTAATTTCTTATGATTATCAGTCAAATGAACAAATGTATAAAATATTAATTACTATGTGTAGCTTTGTAAATATAAAGGACTAACCACCCAGCTTTGAAGTAGTTAGAAGGTCTATTTCCCTGCTTTTGAGAGGAGCTGGCTTGGAGACTTCCAGTAATTGCACTAAACTAACGACATGCTAACTTCAATCATTTCTGAACTGCATGCAGAGACAAACTCATGGATACCATTTGTATCTGACTCTGGGTAAAAAAATACAAAAATACTTAAATCTCTAAATCTTGCAGTATCACTTTAACTTGTGATAATACATCCCTTCCCATTGGCTTAGCAGATTTGGACACCTATCTCATCCTGAAGGCTATGCATCGCTCTCTGCTATTGGCCAACAGAACGCACTACTCGATTGTAGGTGTCTTATAGAGTGTATACTAAAGCTGAGACATTTTTCACCTCTCATTACCTGCCATGCACTGTCAAGAGAAAATAAAAACCTATTAGCATGTGTCAATAGCATGCAACTGACTAGCAGGGCTTCCCAATTCTGGTCCTGGAGTGCCCAAAACGCGTCTGGTTTTCATCCACTCTTTCTAATCAGGGACTATTTCAGACCTGGGACACACAGTGACAGCAATTAACTTCCAGGTAGAAACAAAAACCAGAAGTGTTCTGCCCTTCAGGACCAGGATTGGGCAGGCCTGGGTCACTAGAGCAAACATTGCATTGTTAATTTAATCAGAGAGTAACACATAGAGAGATGGGTCGTGTTCAGGAGGGCACAATGGCGAAGCCTCATGTCTGTTCCAAGCCCTACTGATCACCACCCTGGAGTCCATTTGATATGACAAACATACAGAGAAGTACTAGATTGACACCTGGTTAGAATTCCACTGACTGAACATACACTATCTACAGCAGTATCTGATTTGAGAAATATGGCTCAACTGGTCAATGACCAGTGACTGAGAAATGTAGTTAAATTACAACCATTAATTGAGAATAAATAAATAATCTAAATTAGACAATAATCCATAATATATTATTTACACTAAACAGACCTACATGTAAGTGTATAAAATTGAACTCTATTCCTCGACACAAAAGTAGGTTGTTATATCCATGTACAGATATCCCCACCTTGTGGACAATAATCCATATTGCATCACATAAACGAAAGGTAACAATGGGTGTGTGTGTGTGTGTGTGTGTGTCAATTCTGTATTCCTCTTATTTCCCAATTCCCTTTAACTTCAAGTGAAGTTCAAGTTATAGGCTAAATTGACATTGCATGTAACTAATGAATATGCTACATTTTATAGCCTAATTGTAGATCCCGATATACAGTAAATCCCTTACATTTTAATACATGTATATTTTTGTCATTTAGCAGATGCTCTTATTCCTTCTCATGCACAATTGAGAGCATCCTGTCGGGCTGCATCACCGCCAGTTATGGAAACTGCACCGCAGGGCAATCCAGAGGGTGCCCGACACCTACAGCACCCGATGTCACAGGAAGGTCAAAAAGATCATCAAGGACATCAACCACCTGAGTCACTGTACACCCCCTATCATCCAGAAGGCAAGGTCAGTACAGGTGCATCAAAGCTGGGACCGAGAGACTGAAAAACAGCTTCTATCTCAAGGCCATCAGACAGTTAAATAGCCATCACTAGCCGGCTACCTCCCAGTTACTCAACCCTGCACCTTAGAGGCTGCAGCCCTATATACAAAGACATGGAATCACTGGCCACTTTAATAATGGAACACCAGTCATTTTAATAATGTTGACATACTGCTTTACTCATCTCATATGTATATACTCTATTCTACTGTATTTTAGTCAATGCCCCTACGACATTGATCGTCCTAATATTTATATATTTCTTAATTCCATTCTTTGACTTTTAAATGTGTGTATTGTTGTGAATTGTTAGATACTATGGCACTGTTTGAGCTAGGAACACAAGCATTTCACTACACCTGCAATAACATCTGCTAAATATGTGTATGTGACCAATAACATCTGCTAAATATGTGTATGTGACCAATAACATCTGCTAAATATGTGTATGTGACCAATAACATCTGCTAAATATGTGTATGTGACCAATAACATTTGATTTGAACCACTTTCCTACTAACCGCTCTCCCTGCTTGCGTCAATGCGCCCCCTCTCTGCGTAACTCTTTTGCCTTCTTCATTGCAGCCGGACTCACCACTCTCTATAAAGAAAATGTATTTTGTTATGAGAACTTATAGTAGCCCATGTTTTGATTAAAGCTAGCTTCATTTCAGTTAACTGCTCCTGTAAAGGTCAGGCCCTGTTCAACATTAGTTTCTAACTTCATGCTTTAGCCAGCTAGTTATAGCTAGCTACCTAGCTAGGTAGACATCTGACTGAAATATCAGCGACCAGTTGTACACTGTTTAATTTCTCCGCCTATGTCGTGGGCAGTTTCCCATTGGACAGGACAGAATGGTAAGTGAATGCGCTGCTAACAAGGCAAATACGAGGGAGCAGGGGAACATAACGAACATACAGAAATTATTCATGATTCCACTAGTTCGCAGATGTATAGGCGGGTTATATATCTGATCAAGCAGCCTTCTGATCGTTGATCAACGGTGTGAACGCAATAAGTGGGTACACGATAATTAACAAAATAAAAATGGTGAGTAAACGGCGTTTAATTCGTCCCTGGATGGGTCTGGCAAAAACCAATTAATTGTGAAGTTTGGCGACGCCTAATTAATTTTTTTATTTGATTTATTTTACCTTTATTTAACCAGGTAGGCAAGTTGAGAACAAGTTCTCATTTACAATTGCGATCTGGCCAAGATAAAGCAAAGCAGTTCGACACATACAACGACACAGAGTTACACATGGAGTAAAAGACAGTCAATAATACAGTATAAACAAGTCTATATACAATGTGAGCAAATGAGGTGAGATAAGGGAGGTAAAGGCAAAAAAGGCCATGGTGGCAAAGTAAATACAATATAGCAAGTAAAACACTGGAATGGTAGTTTTGCAATGGAAGAATGTGCAAAGTAGAAATAAAAATAATGGGGTGCAAAGGAGCAAAATAAATAAATAAATACAAATTAAATACAGTTGGGAAAGAGGTAGTTGTTTGGGCTAAATTATAGGTGGGCTATGTACAGGTGCAGTAATCTGTGAGCTGCTCTGACAGTTGGTGCTTAAAGCTAGTGAGGGAGATAAGTGTTTCCAGTTTCAGAGATTTTTGTAGTTCGTTCCAGTCATTGGCAGCAGAGAACTGGAAGGAGAGGCGGCCAAAGAAAGAATTGGTTTTGGGGGTGACTAGAGAGATCTACCTGCTGGAGCGTGTGCTACAGGTGGGAGATGCTATGGTGACCAGCGAGCTGAGATAAGGGGGACTTTACCTAGCAGGGTCTTGTAGATGACATGGAGCCAGTGGGTTTGGCGACGAGTATGAAGCGAGGGCCAGCCAACGAGAGCGTACAGGTCGCAATGGTGGGTAGTATATGGGGCTTTGGTGACAAAACGGATTGCACTGTGATAGACTGCATCCAATTTGTTGAGTAGGGTATTGGAGGCTATTTTGTAAATGACATCGCCAAAGTCGAGGATTGGTAGGATGGTCAGTTTTACAAGGGTATGTTTGGCAGCATGAGTGAAGGATGCTTTGTTTCGAAATAGGAAGCCAATTCTAGATTTAACTTTGGATTGGAGATGTTTGATATGGGTCTGGAAGGAGAGTTTACAGTCTAACCAGACACCTAAGTATTTGTAGTTGTCCACGTATTCTAAGTCAGAGCCGTCCAGAGTAGTGATGTTGGACAGGCAGGTAGGTGCAGGTAGTGATCGGTTGAAGAGCATGCATTTAGTTTTACTTGTATTTAAGAGCAATTGGAGGCCACGGAAGGAGAGTTGTATGGCATTGAAGCTTGCCTGGAGGGTTGTTAACACAGTGTCCAAAGAAGGGCCGGAAGTATACAGCCAGCCAGTTCTGTACCTGCCTAGCTGAGTGGCAGTGTAGGTGGAATGAGTGGGATCTCCTGGCAACCACATCGCGAAACACGTGAGGAAATAATAGTCGGCAGTCTGCCTGGAAATTAATTTGCAATACCAATACATTTTTCATGTTAACATATTTGATCATTTTCTGTTCTCCACTCATTTTAATTCAAATACTTTTCAAGTACCAACTTCATAAAATGTCAGATTTTCAATGTATTGCAGTACTTAAATTTCAGAGTGCCAAATTCAAGTACTTTTAAGAACATTGTGCAAACCCTGCCAAAGGTTTAAAATGCTAAAATGTTCATGCAATAAATAAGGCATTTGTATAAATACAAAACAAAACACAAGAAAAGCATTTGCTGGCTGTCTCCAAGTCGCACACAGCCATAAAACAAGTTGTACTTAGAATACTCACAATTAGCACTTACAAACACACCAAGACTGAAAAAGGATTGTCAGCTACAAACTTGAATGTTATTTCTCAGACTATGGCTGGTGACTTGGACAGATACAGCTGCAATTCTGTTCCTGTGAAATTCTAATTTGGGAAGAAGACAATCCTCTACTTAGTCCTTGCTCCTCCATGACCCGGAAACTGATAAGTGGTCGAGGAGAATATAATTTCAGTTAGTAGGCGAATGAAAGAGTGTCCTCCCCACAGAGTTAGATAGAGAAATAATCATTATATCGGTCCCATTATGGCATCTGTGTGCACACTGGCAGGTCATATCAATTTTCTTCTCTTTTGTGTTTGATAAATGCATACATATTATTTTGGTGATTTTACCACCACCTGCATTTCTGGAGTACATAACACATTCTTGTGTCATTCATTTGTTGCCACTAGATGGCGGCGTTAAAGCTATTTGCAAAGCATAGCACCCAATTTGAAGAAGAAGATAATGCTGTGGGCCTCCCGGGTGGCGCAGTGGTTAAGGGCGCTGTACTGCAGCGCCAGCTGTGCCACCAGAGACTCTGGGTTTGCGCCCAGGCTCTGTCGTAACCGGCCCCGACCGGGAGGTCCGTGGGGCGACGCACAATTGGCCTAGCGTCGTCCGGGTTAGGGAGGGTTTGGCCGGTAGGGATATCCTTGTCTCATCGCGCACCAGCGACTCCTGTGGCGGGCCAGGCGCAGTGCACGCTAACCAAGGTTGCCAGGTGCACAGTGTTTCCTCTGTCACATTGGTGCGGCTGGTTTCTGGGTTGGATGCGCGCTGTGTTAAGAAGTTAAGAAGCAGTGCGACTTGGTTGGGTTGTGTATCGGAGGACACATGACTTTCAACCTTCGTCTCTCCCGAGCCCGTACGGGAGTTGTAGCGATGAGACAAGATAGTAGCTACTAACAATTGGATACCACAAAATTGGGGAGAAAAAGGGGTGAAAAAAAAAGCAGACTGCTGTGATCATTGGCTGATTGCTCCCATTCCATAGGAATCTCCACCCAGTTGACTACTTTAAAAATGGTGGAAGCCCTCAATGGCAATGCCCATGCTATAACAGGTTACATAGAGGGTGATAATTGTTGGCTATTCATTTTCTATCTCAAGGTCAATTAAATTAAAATGGAATTCAGGTTACTTCACTTTGAAGGCAATGCACACATTCCCTTATTCACAAGATGCCTGAATTTCAATCAAAATTCTAAGATGTATTTTTCCTCTATAGAAGTATTACACACAAACCCTGTCACACCACATCACTTATTCCCTTTTCAATTGTCCTTCCAATTGAAACTCAATTCAACATGCTATAGTTAAGGAGTACATAGAGAGAGCCTATGTACTCCTGATTTTTAAAAAACTGTAGAAGCAAAACAGGGTTTTCAAATAACCTGAAAATGCCAACTGTAATTATTAGTATTCAAATTTCCTTCATTGAAGTTTGTATCCAGGAATACACATCATACCATAATCTTGACATGACAACAGTGAATGCTCAGTGAAGACATACATAAAACGTGTTGCAGCCCAGCCAGCAGGACATAACTGTCTAAAGTATCACGACTCTCTAAAGCAACAGTCTGAGAGCGCATTTGATTGTCCAAGGAGGACTGTGCTCAGGGATAAGTGGAACAGTCACTTTTGAGGAAATTAGTTTAGCCTAATAATGGCCTCATTTGCATTATGTAGCACGTGAGTGTGTTTTAGCAGCGGAGGTCAAAAAGCTAGCAGTGGGCTATTCTAGTGAGATACTGAGACCCCATAGGCTGGCTGTCTGGAGGGCTGCCGTCGTCATGGCAGTGTGTGGAGCGGAGAATACCAAATGCTTCAGGAAATGAGAGAAACAGCATCTTCAGCATAGAGACCCACTCTTGACCTCCAGCACAGACGAGGCACTCACACAGGCAAACAACTCATACATAGGGAGAAGAGACATTGATGAAGACAACATACAGAACCTCATGTTACATGTTATCCAACCTGAGCATGTTACATGCAAACCTCCCCTCCACACACAGCCTCCCCTCAAAGATATTCACAGCACACTGCATATATTCACATTCCCACAGGTATGCTCTACTAAGGACAGTATACTTATTATGGATGGTCATAATGTGGTTGATAATGTGAAATAACATTTCTAAAAACGAAATTCCACTTTGACATTATGGGGTATTGTGTGTACAGTAGATCAGTGACACAACATAAATTCGGGCTGTAACTACAAAATATGGAAAAAGTCAAGAGGTGTGAATACTTTCTGAAGGCACTGTGTTTACCTGTCATGTGGTGCTCATTCTAAACACCAGGAGGCAATGTTACACTTTGAGTAGACAGTAGTTGGCCCGTGAGGGAAAGTTTGTGGCATCCTCAATTTGAACGTTTATGCCTCTTAGAAAGAGATTATCACAGAAACCGGTAGAAACCCATTATTGTCGCTCCTTCATCCTCCTCATCGTCAGCAACATCATCATCATCAATCATCATCATCCTTCCGTTATTATGACCCAGTGTGTCTTGTTACATCTCTCTTGCAGGCATGAATGCGGCAGGTATTCTTTTCCACCAGCGCTGCCTCATTGTTTTTAGAATGCTTTTACAGCTCCCCTTTAATATCCTCTTACCCCAGTAGCACAAAGAGAACACATGAAAGTTATGGCTGATATTAGACTGTAGATCCAATCATCGAATACACCAATTATAGCGCAAGGTCAGTTAGGGCTGTTAGTTAGGACAGGAATTTGAACCCTGGCTGGGCATGGGTTCTGGAAAGAACTCTCTGACTGTCTCTGTCTGCTGTGGTTGTTGTTGAGGTCAGACTTTCCGTTGCTCTTGTGAAAGGTCTTGCTGCTGATTGGTAGGAACATTTCCTGGAAACCCCTATGTACCATGCTAAACACTGAAGCAAATACACATGATTTCTATTCCCGTCTCAACTCCACTGTGTTGAGTAACAAAGTGTTCTTAAATGGACAATATTTTCATCTTCTTTCTCTCATCTTCACAGCTCTCTGACCCTGGCTAGGGAGATGATCGTGTTCATGTTGTTTCCAAGCTGCTGACTCGTGCAACATTTTGACAGAACATGATATCTTGTGATGTCTTGTGGTATGAATTATGCTCAACTGCCAAAACATCATTGTGTAGTAGAGCATTCATGAATAATGAGTAATGTATGAATATGAATGTTCACTTCCACATGTCAAGACAGAGTATACCTTTCCTGTGGACATGTGTCCATACCAGTTGAGAAGGTCAAGCCCAGGCTTCATGGTGCTCTGTGTGGTCATCATTTCCAAGGCTACAGCTCCATGGTGATTTGAAACTCATGCTGGAACTCGCCTGGATCCAAGGCTCCTAACAGAGCAACGGCTAGAGCCAATGGTCCTTCCTAACAGAGCTGCTGTGGGTTTGGGAGACAAGACGAGTGCCTGCCCTTGAATGAACCTGCTGTAAAACCAACATTTGGGCTGAATAGATAGGAAAGGAAATGCTTGATGTGCACAACTGCCTCCCTGGATCAGGCTCATTGGACCAGTTACCATATGAATGCAGCTGCTGCAGGCTGCCATCCACCTAGAGACACACTCGGGCTCCCGCTCCCCTAAACAATTTTTCCAAGCCAATTACTGACACTCTCTGCAGGCTGAGGGACGACTCCTCTGCTCTCCAACAGCACTTCTTTCTATTTAGCCCTTTATCAGCCTGGATATGAGTAGCAGACGCACCGGGATTTGGATGATTGTCTTAAACCATCTTAAATATACCTTTTTATATCTGCGACGGAGGGGCTGCATCCCATTTGTGAGTGGCCAGGATTACATCAGACATATCTATATGGGGGAGCCACAGCCTCTCTAATTCGGCCTTCAGGGGGGATAATCCAACAAATCCCGGTTATTGAAACCTCAGCAAATATTAACCCTCTTAGACAGGAAATGAAAAGACAGAAATCAATTGGAGGAAGTCAGAAAAGTAGATGGGCACATACGAACAGAGACACAGAAACAGACATCGGGGCAAGCAGAGAAAGAGTTTGGCAGATGTCAGGGAAAGGCAAATACTGGGAGAAATATTGAAATGAAAAGTGACTGGGGAGAGAGAGTGTGACAGTCGATTATGTCCAGTGCCAGGTTTATTTGGAGCTGACGTTTGGTATTGATTTCCTTGCCTGGCCCGGGCCTGCCTGCGCTGGCATCCAGAGAAACTGCAGCGGATTGGAAACAGCCGGGAGCCAGGGCTTTAGAGGAGCTCTCCACATCCAAACGCTTAACTCTCTCCACATCAAACCCACTGCACAGCACACTCATACACTCTTTCAGCTCCACACACAGATGTTAAATTGCCACAGCTATACGCGCCACTCAGAAACACACAAAGATATTTGTCCTCTGCATCAAAAACAGGTTTTTAACTCCTTTTATCAATAAGGAGAGATGTTTAGTATGCAAGACATCGGCCAGGTGATTTGCATACTGTGTGTTTGTGTTGGAGAGAGGGAGGCCCGCTCAATGTACTGTATAACTGTCCAGTTTTAATTCAATACAGTATAATCCCTGTGAAAGGATACAATGCCCCTGTGTGGGTTAATATGAATCAGAAAGAGTTGCAGTTACCCACATTTAGTGATCCAATGTGAGTCCATCCAAGTGTAATTATTAGGGATTTGGATTGGGGTTAAGCCCAGCCCAAAGTAATGGATTCTTTTTCTCTGTCGCTACCCAACTCTAGGATTACTGCCTTACAGAATGCCTGGCCTCTTCCAGTCTCCCTCTCTCTAAGACATCACCACAGGCTGCCACTAGGTTGAATTAGCCTAGCCAGAGATCTGTATATGGGTCTCCGCCCAAACAATGGGAGCTGTTGTCCCAAAGGCGAGAAGGCAGGCCTGCATATTAAGCCCAGAGAAACGCATTGTGTTTATTTTGGATACATTTTGGCGAGAGATAACCATTCTCACTTTGCCTCTTCCTCTCTGGCCTAGCTAGGGGTCCTGCAGGTCTGTGGATGGCTGCCATCTTAGTCAAAATTGTATGGTCTGTGCTTGAGAGTGTGAGAGCATGTGTGTGTGTTTGTTTGTTGGTGTGGTGCATGATTTATTTGTGTGAATGTTTGACTGTGTATTTGTGTGTTTATGTTGGTAGTACAAAATCCTTTAGGCTTTTAGGATTAGAAGAGGTTGTCAGGTTATCAAATTGGTGCAAAGAAAACCAAGCCCAAAGCGAGGAATAAGGATACAGACAGAGAAAGGTGAATGAGAGCTGGATGAAGGAGAATGATGGATAAGGGCTGTGCATAAAATGAGGAATGGCGATAAGGGATTGAGAGATATAGAGAGAGATAGGAATATAGAAATCATGTTCACCAGCCATGTGTTTGGTAGCTCACTAGCGATAACACAACCCATCCCATGAACTATTCCTGGAACCAGTGGTGACCCGTCATTCACGGCAACCCCACCTGTTTTGAGCTCCACATTTTGAGTGTTTTTTATTTTAATTTGCCATTAATACGTGTCACATATCAGTTTGGAAACAATGTAAAAAATAAAAAAAATCAGCATTGAGTTAGTAAAGCTGCACACAAACATGGTCTCTTTTTTACTTTCTTTCCAAAATGCAGATGTTTCAGTCTAGCTCAGTGCTTTCTGTGGGGGTGGGACAGCCAGCAGAAAATACGGAGCGTAGGTGTTCTCTACTTGTGCCATGATTGGCTCAGTGTTCTGTCACTCGCGTGGACAGTACATCACCACCAAGTCTATGGGTAGACCTCGAAAATGCAAGCCCCTTGGGTGCTGCCATAGTGTTACATTAGAAGTGCCCATTCAAGAAGGCTCAAGGTCATTGGCCACAGATAAAATGAGGTCAAATCACATTATACCTACAGTAGCTTTGATTGGACTGATCATGTCAACGTTATACTTTCAAAATCTTAGCTAGCAGTCATCATCATGAATCAAGTCAACAATCTACTGGCAAATCCTTTTTAATCCTCGTCATATGAAGAGAAATAATGAAGAGAAATTATAGATAAAAGTATCGGTGCTCATCGGCCATTGGAACATAAACATTACACAACAAGTTGGAAATCGCAAATTCAACAATGAGTGGTTTGGAAGGAATCCGTGACAATGGCTAACTGCAAGCATTGCAAAGCAATCACTAGCCTTCTACTCAGTGGAGTGGTTGTTAGTTCCCTAATCTTGGATTAAGTGTCAATTTTCCAAGTTTTAAATCATACAAATTCAAAATTGGCCATCCTGTCAGAACTGAGAACTTCAGTGAGTTCAAGACAACTGGGAATTCCGGAAAAAAACGAGCTTGAGTTTTGAACGGTCATCCAACTCGGAATTGTAAGTAGGGAACTCGGGCTTCTTTCTAGAGCTTCGACCTGAAGATCAATGATGTCATCATGATTCAACTTGTTTTTTTTTCAGAGTTTCCAGTTGTCTTGAAAGCACCATAAATCCAGAGAATGCCAGGCATTGATGACATTTGCCCATGAAGGACCGCCGTGCCACGTTCCTGTTCAAGTGAGCACAACAAAGTCCAAAAATGTCTTGTATGCTGTTGCATGAATGATGTAATATGCCAGGGAGATATGTATACTGTAGATAAGAAAGTAATACTAAGTATATGTTGTGTAGTAAGCAGTTAGTAGCCCATGTGCCTCACCCTAATAATTTTGTCTATTTACACCTTTTTATTTTGCCTACTGTTCTGACTTGGTGGTGCACATGTAGCCTATAACCTGTTTTAGAGAAATGTAATCATAAAATTTTGTAAGCGCTTTCATTGTCTGCCTTTATTCCCCCTTTATTTATCCTACGGTTCTGACTTGGTGTACAGGGAGAACACTGTAAAATGGCCAATGTTCTGTCGCTGTACATTTCAAAAGTGCTAAACAAATAGTTATATTCACTGCGTCCGTCCGAGCTCGCTCGAAATTTCGGATTGCCTGTTATCTGCTTGTCGTCCCCTTATGCCATAGTTTGTACATGTCAATTGACATTAGAAACCACATTTGTTTAAGCAAGTCAGCCATATAAGCTATGTTTTTTTAAGGCAGTAAATGAGACTGAATAAACTGTTTCGCTGCCAGACAAGGATCCGCTGATAGCCAGGTGTAGCAGTGGTAAGATGTTGGGACAGCTTTATATAGGCCCTAACAGTTTGTGGGCACCATTTGTCACCGTTATAGTGCAATTAATGTATTGTTTAGTGTTGTGGTGTGGTGGCTTTGCTGGCATGTATCCCACTTTTATTTGTTGTTTTTGCCCCACAAAGATTTACATGCTAAAATCGCCACTGCGTGGAACATAGCTGGTAACCATGTAGGCAACCTCTAACTTGAGGGAAATCAACACTTCTTGTTGTCTCCAGTCCCTTATCTTAGAGTTTTTGCATCAATGAACAACACAATCTATTATTTAAACTCCAAACAGTGCATCACAGTACAGCATGTTACTAGTATATTCTTTGAACCGCAGGGCAACTTTAGGTCTGGTGTTTAAGGACAAAGGGTATCCATTCTCTTTATTCTACACAAATGGCACTATACTGTGAGAATGCTGATATCATATATTCCTGTTATAGTAATAGAGAGATGATTATAGAGGGAACAAGTTATGATGATGAAGAGAGATCACATTCCAAAATCAAAACAACCTCACAAACTTTTCATTTTCAGAAGAAAATCTAATATGTTCAGAACTTTAATATTTTTAAGATGTAGTATAGGTTACTTTTCACGCCCTGACCATATTGAGCCTTTTATTCTCTATGTTGATTTAGTCGGGGTGTGACTAGGCTGGGTAGTCTAGTTTTTTTCTTTTCTATGTTGGCCTGGTATGGTTCCCAATCAGAGGCAAGCTGTCTTTCATTGTCTCTGATTGGGGATCATATTTAGGCAGCCTTTTCCCACCTGTTGTTTGTGGGATCTTGATTTTGTATTGTTGCTTTTTTAGCCCTGCAAAGCTGTACGTTTGTTACTCTTTCTTGTTTTGTGCCGGTTATCATAAATAAAAATGATTAACCTACCCCACGCTGCATCTTGGTCCGACCATCCTTCCAACAACGGTCGTTACACTACTGCAGTTTTATGGACCAAGTAATGTTTAAACAAACTCAATAATGAATCATGAAAACCCTGTGTAATTGCAGAAATCAAATTAATGAATTACACCTTACTGACTTACAAAAAACAAATCAATCACACACACACACGCACGCACACACATGCACGTGTTACTAGTTCTGTCATTGTTGAAATACGGAAGTTTGGCTTGTCCTTGACTGGTTTTGGCCCATGCAACAGTAGAGGACAAAGCCTTGATGTTTGGGCGAGTGTTGTTTGAGGACAGGTGATCAGAGAGACTCTGACAGATGGATGGATGCAGCGGCAGGGCATTGCACCCCTGTTCAGGTCCCGTTGGCTGTGTGGACACATGACACGCCTCAGCCATCTCATCCAATTCACTCCGATTCAATTGGACAATTCCTCTTGATTCACAGCAGACGGACGTGGTGTTTTTGCCAAAGCGTTTACACGATTAACGGGTACAACGAACAGAAAAGGGAGCGTGTCTTTGCACATCAAAGATGCAACTCAGCATATCTTTCTGAGAGTATTCATCCTGCTAGTCTGTCAACGGCCAGCCTCCGGACTCTGACTGAAGCTTCACAGTGACTGAGCACCCTTTGAGTGCTGAATGACTTTGGGATGTATCCAGTGTTGGGGAGTAGTGTACTACATGTAGTTCAACTAGTAAGAAAGTGAACGTTATTTAGAATAAGGGTTACATGGAGAAAATCGGACCTCTATGAAATGAAAACAGATGGCCCTCCCTTCAGTGAAGAATGTTTGACCTAAACCCTCCCTGAACGCTTGAAAAAAGAAGAATTGACCCTACCCTATACCCAAGATAATATCTAAAACAAAGTGGATAGCAGAGAACATGTTTGCCGTTTACTGTCACTTCTTTAACAGGCCAGAGCCTTAGATACAGTATGCAGTTTTATAAATTGTTCTTCCTCCTGTAAGTATTACATGGCAAAGCAGGAATGTTGATAGCACACACGGCTGTGGGCCAGAAGGTTATGGGTTCGCAGACCACCGTGGACAAGAGTAGGGGTGGAAAGACCTCATTTCTAGTAAAAGCATTGCATGAATCTATCCTCATATCTGGAGGTCTGATAAAATATTATCTCATAATAATGTCATGCAATTCTACATAATTTGAAAAGCTGTCTGGGTTTCAACCATCTTCCTTTGTTGAGAAAGTGAATAGCTTAATCAATTGATATTGACAGAATTAGATTAATACCCAATCAAAGTCAGCCTCGATGTCAAAGAAAGAAAACAATGATATCCCGATATGCATCGGAGTCACGACTTTCCCGGGGATTTTTGCCTACAGCTTGTTTCTAGCATAAAGAATTGCGGACCAAAGTGCTGTTGTAGATTACTTTAGATAATCGGATCCGTTTGGTTTTCTTCTAAATCTTAAGCTAACTAGGGGTAGGCCTGTGCTTTTTGCCATTTACTTTAATAAAAGTAGACATATGGCATACCCTCTCATACCCCTCTAATTTGAGTCTTGGTTTTAACGTAACAGCCCTTCACAGACAAATGTATGGATATACTGTAGCAGCAGTCTAGTTTCTTCTGTCAAACAGGTAGGCCTCCCTCTTTTTCATTAAATAGGAAGAAACAGGCTCCAGCACAAAGCCCTCTTGTTGTTTGCAAAGTCTAATTAAAATGAAGATGGTTTAAATGAATTATGCCAACTCAAATTTGCCTACTTTCAGCACAATGAACTTTCCATTTCTGATTTGTGAGGTCAATAACCCTGATAAATATATCATGGGCAAGAAACAATCAATTATAGTAGTAGCAAGTTGAACAGAACATAGGCTATAGTCTAGACTGTTATGGACTAGGCCTAATAAATAAACACATTATGTAGAAACCTTTGACTCTCCTCCTGAACTCCCACTGTAGCCCTAAACAGCACAGCCATTGGTTAGGCAGTACACTAAAATGTTTTTGATCAGCAAGAGTAGAGCAGGCCAGGGCTTGCTCAGGGTTGGAATATCCCTTGCCATGTCTAATGCAGCCTATTTACACCATCCCTGCAGCTATCTTAGAAATCTAACTTTGCTCTGTGCTTCTCTGAGAATGCACTTCATAGCCTATAGGCTATGGATCATTTGATTGAGACCACACTAAATAGCCTATAGGCACACTTGATTGAGACCACACTAAATAGCCTATAGGCACACTTGATATAGCCCCAGCTGAGAATCAGATGAGGGGTGGTATCGGGCACATATCGATATATAGGCTAATAAGCAACTAATTATAAAACACTGAGAAATATTTAAATTGAATGATGACCCTCCCCTGGACTAGATTAAAAAAAATACTAAACCCTCCCCTTGACTGACTTTGAGAAAGCATGACCCCCCATTTGCCTCCAGGTAACCATTCTATACATTTCGATCTGTCCCTAACTACATTTTACGGTAGTATGGAGGTAGTTTTAACTACATTTTACGGTAGTATGGAGGTAGTTTTAACTACATTTTACGGTAGTTTGGAGGTAGTTTTAACTACATTGAAATTTTGGTAGTGTTTTCAGTAGTTCATTACTTTCCTGCCATGTAGCGATGCAGCCAACTACTGGAACTACAGACGACTTTTTGTTAAATGAAAAGAAAATAGTGGGGCAAAAAAGTATTTAGTCAGCCACCAATTGTGCAAGTTCTCCCACTTAAAAAGATGAGGCCTGTAATTTTCATCATAGGTACACTTCAACTATGACAGACAAAAGGAGAAAAAATCCAGAAAATCACATTATAGGATTTTTAATTAATTTATTTGAAAATTGGTGTATGGTGTAAAATAAGTATTTGGTTACCTACAAACAAGCAAGATCTCTGACTCTCACAGACCTGCAACTTCTTTAAGAGGCTCCTCTGTCCTCCACTCGTTACCTGTATTAATGGCACCTGTTTGAACTTGTTATCAGTATAAAAGACTGACGACCCTCCCACTGTCTGCCGTATTCTTTCTTTTCTCACGATTATGCTCCAGCTGTAACAGAAGCACTTCTTTCTGCTGTTCAAAAAGAAGACTACTAGGACTAACCGATGGAATGGCCATTGTAACGTTATGGGGAGACGACAAATCCTCAGCAGAGGCTGGCCCAGTGGTAACTTCAAGAATACCACTCTCCATCAGATTGGCCTTCAATATCACCCTAATAGAATTCTTTAGACGTTTATCACTAATCTCAACCTTGTAGTGTTCAGCGACCTTCAACAGCTGTTCTTTAGTACCTAAATCTAACAATTCCTCCGATGGAAAGCGAATGAACTCATCTACATAAGACGCCATAGTCACACAAAAAAAATTCTCGCTCTTCCCCTCTGCTGAGCACACCAGACCACAACCCGAGAATTGACAATCACCCTGAGCACCACAGAAGAGAGATGAGATACGGAGCTTCCCCAAAACCTACAATAACTCAACCCTAGTCTTCGTGCAGATTTGCGGTGGGAATTTACAACTGCAGTCCGCTGGCAAGGAAAAACTCCCCAGCATGCTGGCAAATTCCACCAAGCCACGGATGTGCCCTCGAGACAACTGCTCAGTCCACAGACACCACACAAAAACAACATTAACCCATGCCCAACAGATTCCAAAAAATGAAACATGACGCTAAGCCTATCAGGGGAAAAAAGGCTATAGCTCCGGGTAGCAAGTTCCACTACCCTACCCAAATCTCTGAGGTACACAGCCGATTACTCACCTCAGACTGACATCCCAACAGAAAGTAGAACAAGAGTTTCCAGGCTAGGCAGGGCCTGGAAACTAACCATTATACTCTCTCCAACGCAGCACACAAACCAAACAACAAAGGCAACCAATAATGGGCCTATCAAACTCAAACACAATATGCAAACCAAACACGTACCTCCACGGTCTCCCACACAATAGTTCAAATATCCCGGACGAGCCCCCACTTGTCACGAACCGGCTCAAAGCCCGTAACAAAAGGGAGACAACGTGGAGATGAGTAACAAAATATATATTTATTAACTAAAGCAACTAAGGAACATATACAATGGTGTATGTAATCAGTAGTGTAAGTGAGTGTTTCGCATGCATGAATGTGATAATGCAGGGTTTTGAAAGGTGCTAAGGCAAACAACCAAAAACCACCAAGAAACTCAACAAAAACTATCAAAGTGTCTGCATGGAGAGAGTCTCCTCCATGAATGGGGAAGTGGTGTATTTATCCTGGGAGACACCGGGCCCAGGTGTTTCCCATGTAGCTGACGACCCTCCCAACTCCGCCCACCAGCATCCTAATAAGGAAACAATAAAGAGAGAATACGGCAGACAGAGTGGGAGGGTCGTCACAAAGACACCTGTCCAAAACCTCAAACAGTCACACTACAAACTCCACTATGGCCAAGACCAAAGAGCTGTCAAAGGACACCAGAAACAAAATTGTAGACCTGCACCAGGCTGGGAAGACTGAATCTGCAATAGGTAAGCAGCTTGGTTTGAAGAAATCAACTGTGGGAGCAATTATTAGGAAATGGAAGACATACAAGACTACTGATAATCTCCCTCGATCTGGGGCTCCACGCAAGATCTCACCCCGTGTGGTCAAAATGATCACAAGAACGGTGAGCAAAAATCCCAGAACCACACGGGGGGACCTAGTGAATGACCTGCAGAGAGCTGGGACCAAAGTAACCAAGCCTACCATCAGTAACACACTACGCCGCCAGGGACTCAAATCCTGCAGTGCCAGATGTGTCCCCCTGCTTAAGCCAGTATATGTCTAGGCCCGTCTGAAGTTTGCTAGAGAGCATTTGGATGATCCAGAAGAAGATTAGGAGAATGTCAGATGAAACCAAAATATAACTTTTTGGTAAAAACTCAACTCGTCGTGTTTGGAGGACAAAGAATGCTGAGTTGCATCCAAAGAACACCATATACCTGGAAACATCATGCTTTTTGGGGCTGTTTTTCTGCAAAGGGACCAGGATCCGTGTAAAGGAAAGAATGAATGGGGCCATGTATCATGAGATTTTGAGTGAAAACCTCCTTCCATCAGCAAGGGCATTGAAGATTAAACGTGGCTGGGTCTTTCAGCATGACAATGATCCCAAACACACTGCCCGGGCAACAAAGGAGTGGCTTCGTAAGAAGCATTTCAAGGTCCTGGAGTGGCCTAGCCAGTCTCCAGATCTCAACCCCATAGAAAATCTTTGGAGGGAGTTGAAAGTCCTTGTTGCCCAGCAACATCCCCAAAACATCACTGCTCTAGAGGAGATCTGCATGGAGGAATGGGCCAAAATACCAGCAACAGTGTGTGAAAACCTTGTGAAGACTTACAGAAAAGGTTTGACCTCTGTCATTGCCAACAAAGGGTATATAACAAAGTATTGAGATACATTTTTGTTATTGTCCAAATACTTATTTTCACCATAATTTGCGTAAGTTTGTGACACTGATTATAAAGGTTGCATATTTGAATCCAGCGATAGAAAGTTGTTTTAGCTATTTTAAGCTTATCCCAAACCTTAACCCTTACAGTAACCATTCAGAGTTAATGCCTAACCTTAAGAATTGTGAGTTAATGCCTAAACTTAAACTTCAACATTTTACAAATTTGAGGTTCGGAACAACTTAGAAATTTGACGTTTGGGAAACATGGATGAACTTCTAATTTTGACTTGAGACTGTGAGAGCTTGTAGACACAGAGAGTAAGAAATACATATAGAGAGCAAACATATAGATATATAGATACATATAGAGAGCAAAAGATTCAGTAGAGGGTTAATTGATAAAGCCAATGAAGCTGTCATAGTGAGAGAGGAAGACAGATACACTCCATTAGTTGACTGGCAGGCATTTCACAAACAGCATTACCAGCATTACGATCAGGAATGCGACTTTCCCGAATCGGATCCTTTGTTTGTACCCCCCAGGGCAATTGAACTGATTCCATAATTTGCAAATAAATTCATTAAAATTCCTACAATGTGATTTTCTGGATTTTTTTGTCTGTCATAGTTGAAAAATACCTATGATGAAAATTACAGGCCTTTCTCATCTTTTTAAGTGGGAGGACTTGCACAATTGGTGGCTGACTAAATACTTTTTTGCCCCACTGTATATTCCCCCTCAAGCCGATACCATGACAGCCCTCAAAGAACTTCACTGGACTTTAAGCAAACAGGAAACCACATATTCTGAAGCCGCATGTATTTTTTCTGGGGATTTTAACAAAGCAAATTTGAGGAAAACGCTATCGAAGTTCTATCAACACATTGACTGTAGTACTCGCGCTGCTAAAACACTCGACCACTGCTACTCCAACTTCCTGGATGCCTACAAGGCCCTCCCCGCCCTCCCTTCGGCAAATCTGAGATAGAAACTCAAACAGGAAGTATCCGTGCTAAGGACAATTCAACGCTGGTCTGACCAGCGGGTAGCCTCCGAGAATAACATTGACGAATAGGCTGTTAAGGTGACAGAGTTTATCTGGAAGTGTATAGGAGATGTTGTGAAAACCTGTTTTTGCATTATCATTATGGGGTATTGTGTGTAGATTGATGAGGATTTAAAAAAATAAGGCTGTAACAAAATGTGTAAAAAGTCAAGGTATCTGAATACTTCCCGAAAACAAAAGTATGTGGACACTACTTAAAATTAGTGGATTCGGCTTTTAGTGGATTCGGCTATTTCAGCCACACCCTTTGCTGACAGGTAAATAAAACCGAGCACACAGTCATGCAATCTCCATAGACAAATTTTGGCAGTAGAATTGCCTTACTGAAGAGCTTAGTGACTTTCAATGTGGCACTGTCATAGGATGCCACCTTTCCAACAAGTCAGTTCATCAAATTTCTGCCCTGCTAGAGCTGCCCTGGTTGGTTGTATGTGCTGTTATTGTGTTGTCCTTTGTTGCAACTGTCACTACCGAGTTCCAAACTGCCCCTGGAAGCAACATCAGCACAATAACTATTCAATTTTTTGCTTCATAATGGGTTTCCATG
Source organism: Oncorhynchus tshawytscha (assembly GCF_018296145.1). Lineage (NCBI taxonomy): Eukaryota > Metazoa > Chordata > Actinopteri > Salmoniformes > Salmonidae > Oncorhynchus > Oncorhynchus tshawytscha. The sequence continues at coordinate 37,057,494 of NC_056461.1, forward strand.
GGCAAGCAGCCACACACAAGCCTAAGATCACCATGCGCAATGCCAAGTTTCGGCTGTAGTGGTGTAACACCAGCGGACTCTGGAGCAGAGGACACGCATTCTCTGGAGTGATGAATCACGTTTCAGCATCTGGCAGTCTGATGGACGAATCTGGGTTTGGCGGATGCCAGGAGAACGCTACCTGCCCAAATGCATAGCGCCAACTGTAAAGTTAGGTGGAGGAGGTGTAATGGTCTGGGGCTGTTTTTCAAAGTTCGGTCTAAGCCCCTTAGTTCCAGTGAAGGGAAATCTTAACGCTACAGCATACAATGACATTCTAGACAATTCTGTGCTTCGAACTTTGTGGCAACAGTTTGGGGAAGGCCCTGTCATGTTTCAGCATGCCCCCTGTGCACAAAGAGAGGTCCATACAGAAATGGTTTGTAGAGATCAGTGTGAAAGAACTTGACTGGCCTGCACAGAGCACTGACCTCAGTCCCCTCGAACACCTTTGGGATGAATTGGAACGCTGACTGCGAGCCATGCCTAATCGCCCAACATCAGTGCCTGACCTCACTAATGCTCTTGCGACTGAATGGAAGCAAGTTTGGATTTTTATTTGATTTATTTCACCTTTATTTAACCAGGTAGTAGCATGCTACCAGCAGCATACCACCCTGCATACCACTGATGGCTTGCTTCTGAAGCTAAGCAGGGTTGGTCCTGGTCAGTTCCTGGATGGGAAACCAGATGCTGCTGGAAGTGGTGTTGGATGGCCAGCAGGAGGCACTCTTTCCCCAATCACTGCCCCAGGGCAGTGATTGGGGACACTGCCCTCTCTTTCGGATGGGATGTTAAAACAGGTGTCCTGACTCTCTGAGGTCATTAAAGATCCCATGGCACTTATTGTTAGAGTAGGGGTGTTAGCCCTGGTATCCTGGCTAAAATCACAATCTGGCCCACAAACCATTGTGGTCACCTAATAATCCCCAGTTTACAATTGGCTCATTCATCCCCCTGTAACTATTCCCCAGGTTGTTGCTGTAAATGAGAATGTATTATCAGTCAACTTACCTGATTAAAAAAGGTAGGATAGTTGACAACAAGTTCTCATTTACAACTGTGGCCTGACCAAGGCAAAGCAGTGTGACACAAACAACAACACAGAGTTACACATGGAATAGACAAACATACAGTTTAATAATAGAATAGAAAAAGTCTATATACAGTGTGTGTGGATAAGGGAGGTAAGGCAATACATAGACCATAGTGGTGAAATAATTACAATATAGAAATTAAACACTGGAGTGATAGATGTGCAGAAGATGAATGTGCAAGTAGAGATACTGGGGTGCAAAGGAGCAAAATAAATAACAGTATGGGGATGAGGTAGTTTGATGGGCTGTTTACAGATGGGCTATGTACAGGTGCAGTGAACTGTGAGCTGCTCTGACAGCTGGTGCTTAAAGTTAGTGAGGGAGAGATGAGTCTCCAGCTTCAGTGATTTTTGCAGTTTGTTCCAGTCATTGGCAGCAGAGAACTGGAAGGAAAGGCGGCCAAAGGAGGTGTTGGCTTTGGGGGTGACCAGTGAAATATACCTGCTAGAGCGCGTGCTACGGGTGGGTGCTGCTATGGTGACCAGTGAGCTGAGATGGCGACAAATATGAAGTGAGGGCCAGCCAACAAGAGCATACAGGTCGCAGTAGTGGGTAGTAATATGGGGCTTTGGTGACAAAACGGATGCTACTGTGATAGACTGCATCCAATTTGCTGAGTAGAGTGTTGGAGGCTATTTTGTAAATGACATCGCCGAAGTCAAGGATCGTTAGGATAGTCAGTTTTACGAGGGTATGTTTGGCAGCATGAGTGAATGATGTTTTGTTGCGAAATAGGAAGCTGATTGTAGATTTAATTTTGGATTGGAGATGCTTAATGTCAGTCTGGAAGGAGAGTTTACAGTCTAACCAGACATCTAGGTATTTGTAATTGTCCACATATTCTAAGTCAGAACCGTCCAGAGTAGTGATGCTGGATGGGCGGGCAGGTTCAGGCAGCGATTGGTTGAAGAGCATGCATTTAATTTTACTTGCATTTAAGAGCAGTTGGAGGCCACGGAAGGAGAGTTCTATGGCATTGAAGCTCATCTGGAGGTTAGTTAACACAGTGTCCAAAAAAGGGCCAGATGTATACAGAATGGTGTTGTCTGCGTAGAGATGGATCAGAGATTCACCAGCAGCAAGTGCGACATCATTGATGTATACAGAGAAGAGAGTCGGCTCGAGGATTGATTCCTGTGGCACCAACATAGAGACTGCCAGAGGTCCGGACAACATGCCCTCCGATTTGACACACTGAACTCTGTCTGAGAAGTAGTTGGTGAATCAGGCGAGGCAATCATTTGAGAAACCAAGGCTGTTGAGGCTGCCGATAAGAATGTGGTGATTGACAGAGTCGAAAGCCTTGGCCAGGTCAATGAATACAGCTGCACAGTATTGTCTCTTATCGATGGCGGTTATGATATCGTTTAGGACCTTGAGCGTGGCTGAGGTGCACCCATGACCAGCTCGGAAACCAGATTGCATAGTGGAGAAGGTACGGTGGGATTCGAAATGGTCGGTGATCTGTTAGTTAACTACCCTACCTTAGAAAGGCAGGGTAGGATAGATATAGGTCTGTAGAAGTTTGGGTCTAGTGTGTCTCCCCCTTTGAAGAGGGGGATGACCATGGCAGCTTTCCAATCTTTGGGGATCTCAGATGATATGAAAGAGAGGTTGAACAGGCTAGTAATAGGGGTTGCAACAATTTTGGAAAGAGGGTCCAGATTGTCTAGCTTGGCTGCTTTGTAGGGGTCCAGATTTTGCAGCTCTTTCAGAACATCAGCTATCTGGATTTGGATGAAGGAGAAATGGGGAGGCTTGGGCAAGTTGCTGTGGGGGATGCAGGGCTGTTGACCGGGGTAGGGGTAGCCAGATGGAAAGCATGGCCAGCTGTAGAGAAATGCTTATTGAAATTCTCAATTATCGTGGATTTATCGGTGGTGACAGTGTTTCCTTGCCTCAGTGGAGTGGGCAGCTGGGAGGAGCTACAGTGGGCAGTAGGCCATTGCATGAGTGTGTGTAAGGTTGTATGACTGTGTGTTTGCAGGCATGTATTATATTCCCCTGGTGTTATTCATGTTGACACAAGGGAGTGTGTTTAGGAGCCTAGCTGTAGTGGGGGTCCCCGGCAATCTCACAAAATCAATTCCCATTTATATATCTCCCTGTATATCTGTAGAGGGGAGAGTAAGCCAGTCACTATGAGGCCCTGTGGAAATCTCGCTTCGGCAAACAGAGGAGGATAAGTGGCCTGAAAACTACTAACACCATCAATACTAAATACATGACCACCCACATATGGTGACTCATATAGTCTGAGGCTTCTTTGATCCGATGGATCTAGTTCTAGTGATTTGTTCTTGTGTTTTCATATGTTACGTAATGGCAGATACTGTGATAGATATTCATGTTTTGAGCCAAGTCAGCCTACATGTATACGGCAACACAGCAATACGATATCATAGCTATTGTGTTTTTAAGTTCTTTAAATCCTCTGACTTTGTGGTGCATTTGCTTAAACAATAGCTGTTTTTCAGGTTTAGAGTAAACAAATCAGCCTTAGGAAGATGTTTTCCAGGAACCAGTGCAGTTGTTGTTATAGGGCTTACACTGGCTTGGCTGGTGTAATTGGATAGCCAGAGAGAAGATGGTGCTCAACTTTGTAATTACGGAAAAACAAGCCAAAGTTTTTTAATTGGGGAGAAAATAAGAGGAGAAAACCTGATGAGAGAAGTAGGTGTCTGAAATCATTATTTCAGAGAGAGGCTGATGAGGCTTAGAGACAAGGAGGCTGTGCAGTCTGAGAGTAAATGAACACAGGAACCATTACAGATGTCTCTGACCTTCTGCATACTTTGTGTTAGCTTTTTCATGTATTGTGTAATTGATGTGGATATAGATATGTAGAGTTCATGATTGTTTATTGATGTGTTCGTGCAGGGATCAACTGAAAAAGATACTGTGGTCTCAGCATGACTCCCTGGCTTAATAAAGGTGAAATAAAAAAAGACTACTCTGCATACTGTGTCTCCTTCCTCATCAGATGGAATAAAGACTACATGGTTTAAAAACATCCTCTGACAGACTGCCCATCTGGATAGAAGGAGAGGAGATGTGAGGAGAGGAGAAGGAGAGGGGATGAGAGGAGAGAAGAAGGAGAGGGGATGAGAGGAGAGGAGAGGGGATGGGAGGAGAGGAGAGAAGAGGAGGAGACGGGATGGGAGGAGAAGGGAAATAGAAGAGGAGGAGAGGGGATGGGATGAGAGGAGAGAAGGGATGGGAGGTGAGGAGAGAAGGGATGGGAGGAGAGGAGAGGTCAAGGAGAGGGGATGGGAAGAGAGAAGAGAAGGAGAGGTGATGTGAGGAGAGGAGAAGGAGAGGGGATGAGAGGAGAGGAGAGAAGAGGAGGAGAGGGGATGGGAGGAGAAGGGAAATATAAGAAAAGGAGAGGGGATGGGATGAGAGGTGAGGATAGAGCAGAAGGAGAGGGGTTGGGAGGAGAGAAGAGAAGAGGAGGAGAGGGGATGGGAGGAGAAGGGAAATAGAAGAGAAGGAGAGGGGACGGGATGAGAGGAGAGGAGAGGATAGAGCAGAAGGAGAGGGGTTGGGAGGAGAGCGGAGAAGGAGAGGGGATGGGAGAATAGAAGGAGAGGGGATGGGATGAGAAGAGAGGAGAGGATAGAGCAGAAGGAGAGGGGTTGGGAGGAGAGCGGAGAAGGAGAGGGGATGGGAGAATAGAAGGAGAGGGGATGGGAGAAGAGAAGGAGAGGGGATGTGAGGAGAGGAGAGAGGAGAAGGAGAGCAGATGGGAGGATAGGAGAAGGAGAGGGGATGGGAGGAGAGGAGAGAAGAGGAGGAGAGGGGAGGAGAGGAGAGGAGGAGAGGGGATGGGAGGAGAAGGGAAATAGAAGAGAAGGAGAGGGGATGGGATGAGAGGAGGAGAGAAGGGATGGGAGGTGAGGAGAAGGAGAGGGGATGAGAGGAGAGAAGAGGCGGAGAGGGGATGGGATGAGAGAAGAGGAGAGAAGGGATGGGAGGTGAGGAGAGAAGGGATGGGAGGAGAGGAGAGGAGAGGTCAAGGAGAGGGGATGGGAAGAGAGAGAAGGAGAGGTGATGTGAGGAGAGGAGAAGGAGAGGGGATGGGAGGAGAGGAGAGAAGAGGAGGAGAGGGGATGGGAGGAGAAGGGAAATAGAAGAGAAGGAGAGGGGATGGGATGAGAGGAGGAGAGAAGGGATGGGAGGTGAGGAGAAGGAGAGGGGATGAGAGGAGAGAAGAGGCGGAGAGGGGATGGGATGAGAGAAGAGGAGAGAAGGGATGGGAGGTGAGGAGAGAAGGGATGGGAGGAGAGGAGAGGAGAGGTCAAGGAGAGGGGATGGGAAGAGAGAGAAGGAGAGGTGATGTGAGGAGAGGAGAAGGAGAGGGGATGGGAGGAGAGGAGAGAAGAGGAGGAGAGGGGATGGGAGGAGAAGGGAAATATAAGAAAAGGAGAGGGGACGGGATGAGAGGAGAGGATAGAGCAGAAGGAGAGGGTTTGGGAGGAGAGCGGAGAAGGAGAGGGGATGGGAGAATAGAAGGAGAGGGGATGGGAGAAGAGAAGGAGAGGGGATGGGAGAAGAAGAGAAGGAAAGAGGATGTGAGGAGAGGAGAGAGGAGAAGGAGAGCAGATGGGAGGATAGGAGAAGGAGAGGGGATGGGAGGAGAGTAGAGGGTCAGTGTAGCAGACTGAAATATGGTCAATACTTGTGACCCAGCCCACAGCCAATAGCAGCTGGCTAATGTTGATGTAATATGCAGACATCTCTGGAGAGGAACTGGTGAGTGGGTTTCTGGTGCTGATGCAAACAGTTAAAAAAGCTTTTCGCTTTCATTTGGGCTTCGTATGAATTCATAAAATAATTTTGAAGTTTATATTCTAAATCCATATGAAACATATATTTTTTTTTAATGGGCCAAACTCCTCTCCCTTTTGTGTTTATATTATATAAAACAAATGGAGCTTAATCAGACGCCAGCCCACTTTAGGGATAATCTGAGTAAATACTACAAATGAAAGTAAACATCCTGAGGCAGTATGAACCTGCTCTCCTCAGAGACCCATCCCACTGAATCAATGAAATGACATTGAACCAACGTGGAATAGAAGTTGAATTGACATCTGTGCCCAGTGGGATAGTATTACAGGACACATCAAATCAAATCAAATGCTATTAGTCACATGTGCCGAATACAAAAGGTGTAGACCTTACAGTGAAATGCTTACTTACGAGCCCATAACCAACAGTGCAGTTTCAAAAAAATACGGATAAAAATAAGAGTTGAAAGTAACAAGTACTTAAAGAGCAGCAGTAAAAATGAACAACATATACAGTGGGGTGCCGGTACAGAGTCAATGTCAATGTGCGGGGGCACCGGTTAGTTGAGGTAGTATGTACATGTAGGTAGAGTTAATTAAAGTGACTATGCATAGATGACAACAGAGAGTGGCAGTGGTGTGGAGGGGGCAATGCAAATAGTCTAGATGACTAGATGTTCAGGAGTCTTATGGCTTGGGAGTAGAAGCTGCTTAGAAGCCTCTTGGACCTAGACTTGGCGCTCCGGTACCGCTTGCCATGTGGTAGCAGAGAGAACAGTCTATGACTAGGGTGGCTGGAGTCGTTGACAATTTTTAGGGCCTTCTTCTGATACCGCCTGGTATAGAGGTCCTGGATGGCAGGAAGCTTGGTCCCAGTCTGGGCCGTTCGCACTACCCTCTGTAGTGCCTTGCTGTCGGAGGCCGAGCAGTTGCCATACCAGGTAGTGATGCAACCAGTGCTCTCGATGTTGCAGCTTTAGAACCTTTTGAGGAACTGAGGACCCATGTCAAATCTTTTCAGTCTCCTGGGGGGGAATAGGCTTTGTTGTGCCCTCTTCACGACTGTTTTGGTATGTTTGTTCCATGATAGTTTGTTGGTGATGTGGACACCAAGGAACTTGAAGCTCTCAACCTGCTCCACTACAGCCCTGTCGATGAGAATGAGGGTGTGCTCGGTCCTCCTTTTCCTGTAGTCCACAATCATCTCCTTAGTCTTGGTTATGTTGAGGGATAGGTTGTTACTCTGGCACCACCCGGTCAGGTCTCTGACCTCCTCCCTATAGGCTGTCCTGTCGTTGTCCGTGATCAGACATACCACTGTTGTGTCGTCTGCAAACTTAATGATGGTGTTGGAGTCGTGCCTAGCCATGCAGTCGTGGGTGAACAGGGAGTACAGGAGGGGACTGAGCACGCACCCCTGGGGGGCTCCAGTGTTGAGGATCAGCGTGGCAGATGTGTTGCTACCTACCCTCACCACCTGGGGGCAGCCTGTCAGAATGTCCAGGGTCCAGTTGCAGAGGGAGGTGTTTAGTCCCAGGATCCTTAGCTTAGTGATGAGCTTTGAGGGTACTAGGGTGTTGAACGCTGAGCTGTAGTCACTGAATAGCATTCTCACATAGGTGTTCCTTTTGTCCAGGTGGGAAAGGGCAGTGTGGAGTGCAATAGAGATTGCATAATCTGTAGATCTGTTTGGGCGGTATGCAAATTGGAGTGGGTCTAGGGTTTCTGGGATAATGGTGTTGATGTGAGCCATTACCAGCCTTTCAAAGCACTTTATGGCTACGGACATGAGTGCTACGGGTCTGTAGTCATTTAGGCAGGTTACCTTAGTGTTCCTGGGCACAGGCACTATGGTGGTCTGCTTAAAACGTGTTGGTATTCGCGCTCATCGCGCACCAGCGACTCCTGTGGCGGGCCGGGCGCAGTGTGCGCTAACCAAGGTTGCCAGGTGCACGGTGTTTCCTCCTACACATTGGTGCGGCTGGCTTCCGGGTTGGATGCGCGCTGTGTTAAGAAGCAGTGCGGCTTGGTTGGGTTGTGTATCGGAGGACGCATGACTTTCAACCTTCGTCTCTCCCGAGCCCGTACGGGAGTTGTAGCGATGAGACAAAATAGTAGCTACTAAACAATTGGATACCGTGAAATTGGTGAGAGAAAAAGAGGGGTAAAATAAAAATACATTTAAAAAACATGTTGGTATTATAGATTCGGCAGGGAGAGGTTGAAAATGTCAATGATGACACGTGCTAGTTGGTCAACGCATGCTCGCAGTACATGTCCTGGTAATCCGTCTGGCCCTGCGGCCTTGTGATTGTTGACCTGTCTAAAGGTCTTATTCGCATCGGCTGCGGAAAGCATGATCACACAGTCTTCCGGTACAGCTGGTGCTCTTGTGCATTTTTCAGTGTTATTTGCCTCAAAGCGAGCATAGTAAGTAGTTTAGCTCGTCCGGTAGGTTCGTGTCACTGGGCAGCTCTCGGCTGTGCTTCCCTTTGTAGTCTGTAATGGTTTGCAGGCCCTGCCACATCTGACGAGCGTCAGAGCCAGTGTAGTATGACTCGATCTTAGTCCTGTATTGATGCTTTCCCTGTTTGATGGTTCATCGGAGGGCATAGCAGGATTGCTTATAAACTACCGGGTTAGAGTCCCGCTTCATGAAAGAGGCAGTTCTAGCCTTTAGCTCAGTGAGGATGCTGCCTGTAATCCATGGCTTCTGGTTGGAAATGTACTGTGGGGACGACGTCATCAATGCACTTTTTGATGAAGCCAATGACAGATGTGGTGTACTCGTCAATGCCATTGGAGGAATCCCAGAACATATTCTAGTCTGTGCTAGCAACAGTCCTGTAGCTTAGCATCTGCTGCATCTGACCACTTTTTTATTGATCTAGTCACTGGTGCTTCCTGCTTTAATTTTAGCTTGTAAGCAGGAATCAGGAGGTTGGAATTATGGTCAGATTTTCCAATTGGAGGGTGAGGGAGTGCTTTGTATGCATCTCTGTGTGTGGAGTATAGGTGGTCCAGAGTTTTATTTACCTCCAGTTGCACATTTAACATGCTGATAAAAATTTGGTAAAACTGATTTAAGCTTCCCTGCATTAAAGTCCCCGGCTACTAGAAGCGCAGACTCTGGATGAGCGTTTTCTTGTTTGCTTATGGTGGAGTACAGCTCATTCAATGCTATCTTACTGCCAGCCTCTGACTTTGGTGGTATGTAAACAGCTACAAAGAATATAGATGAAAACTCTCTCGGGAGGTAGTGGGGTCTGAGAAACTCTACCTCAGGCGAGCAATAGCTCGAGACTTCCTTAGATATCGTGCACCAGCTGTTGTTTACAAAAATACATAGACCGCCATCCCTTGTCTTACCAGAGACCGCTGTTCTATCCTGCCAGTACATCGTATAACCAGCCAGCTGTATGTTGATATTGTCGTCGTTCAGCCACGACTCCATGAAGCACAAGGTGTTACAGTTTTTAATGTCCCGTTGGTAGTTTAATCTTCCCAGTAACTCGTCCATTCTATTGTCCAAAGATTGCATTTTTGCTAGCAGAATTGAGGGAAGTGGGGGTTTATTCGATCGCCTCCGACTTCTCAGAAGGCAGCCCGCTCTCTGGGCTCTCTTTCTCCGCCTTCTCTTCACACAGATCACTGGGGTCAGGGCCTGTTCCTGAGGGAGCTGTATGTCCTTCGCCTCGGGCTCGTCAGAGTCCTGAAAGAAGAAAAAGGATTCTGCTAGTCCGTGGTGAGTAATCTCAGTCCTGATGTCTAGAAGTTATTTTCGGTCATAAGAAACGGTAGCGGCAACATTATGTACAAAAAGAGTAAAAATATAAGTTACAAACAAAGCAGATAAACAAACAAAAAAAACACAATCGGTTGGGGGCACGTAAAACGTCTGCCTTCTGCTCTGGCGCCATCTTACTCGCAGTAGGTCATCACAGTCATCACATCACACATCACTTACTGTAACCATGGCACTAGTGTTGTCCCTTAAAGTAGTAATCAGACACCAGTCTGAATTTCTGTCTATTGTATACCTGTTTCACCTTTCACGGCTGTGGCTTTTTCGCAGTGAAACCCTTCCCCAGGCTGAAGGGAACTTTCTTATGGCTCAGGAAATAAAACAAATGACATTGAAATCCTCTTGAGGACGACCGTATTTCATAACAGAAGCCTTGATGCGGCACCCATCAGAGAGGTACAGTTCCTCCTGTGGGATTTCATCAAAGCTGCTCCATCCTGTCGCAGAAACACAGTCTGTGTTCATTGTTGAACGCATATCTAACTATTTTCATGAAGGCTCTTTGATGATCACTGTGGGGATTGATGACCACTGTTGGGGTTGATGACCACTGTGGGGATTGATGATCACTGTGGGGATTGATAATCACTGTGGGGATTGATGACCACTGTGGGGATTGATGATCACTGTGGGGATTGATGATCACTGTGGGGATTGATGATCACTGTGGGGATTGATGATCACTGTGGGGATTGATGACCACTGTGGGGATTGATGATCACTGTGGGGATTGATGACCACTGTGGGGATTGATGATCACTGTGGGGATTGATGACCACTGTGGGGATTGATGACCACTGTGGGGATTGATGATCACTGTGGGGATTGATGATCACTGTGGGGATTGATGATCACTGTGGGGATTGATGACCACTGTGGGGATTGATGATCACTGTGGGGATTGATGATCACTGTGGGGATTGATGACCACTGTGGGGATTGATGATCACTGTGGGGATTGATGATCACTGTGGGGATTGATGACCACTGTGGGGATTGATGATCACTGTGGGGATTGATGACCACTGTGGGGATTGATGACCACTGTGGGGATTGATGATCACTGTGGGGATTGATGATCACTGTGGGGATTGATGATCACTGTGGGGATTGATGATCACTGTGGGGATTGATGATCACTGTGGGGATTGATGATCACTGTGGGGATTGATGATCACTGTGGGGATTGATGATCACTGTGGGGATTGATGATCACTGTGGGGATTGATGATCACTTTGGGGATTGAGATTCACGGTGCCTCTTTCTGCTTTCACACAACCCATCATATCTCATTTAACAGTTGATAAATGTCTAAATATGTGAACGAGACCCCTGTACAGGGCTCATACACTCTTAGAAAAAAGGGTTCCAAATGGGTTCTTTGGCTGTCCCCATAGGAGAACCCTTTTTTGTTCCAAGTAGAACTATTTTGGATTCCATTTAGAACCCTCTGTGGAAAGTGTCCTACATGGAACCCAAAAGGGTTTTACCTGTAATCAAAGGGGTTCTACCTGGAACCAAAAATGGTTCTTCAAAAGGTTCTCCTATGGGAACAGCTGAAGAACCCTTTCAGGTTCTAGATGGTACCTTTTTTTTCTAAGAGTGTAGGACTCCCTCGTAGAAGACCAGGCTACTCTCAGCAAGTATTACCCATCCTTCTTTTTATTTCGAAACCCATTTTTCAAACAAGTCTGCTGAGATCGTTCATATTTCAAAGTCCTTTTTTCAAAAGCTTCAGTTGTGTTTCATCCCTGCAGCTCTTTCCTAAAGGCGGCGGAGAGATGGGCTGGTGAGGGGTAAGGAGGGGGAGCTGCTAGCCCCACAGCAGACACACACTGGGGCTGGGCCCCTATGGACCCCCGGGTGACCTGCATGCTCAAACACCTCCCTCTCCCAGCACGGGACCAGCCACAGCATCAGTTTCACTCGCTCATGTCCCATCTCCCAGTACTCAGTGGTGGTGTGGGGTTAGGATTCATCCCTAAATGTGTGTGATTTCACATGAGAGAGATTGTGTGTGTGCGTATGTGTGTGAGAGAATGAGACTGTGTGTGTGTGTTGGTGTATTTCCAAAGCATCCGATGAAAAAGACTAAAACATTTTTAATAGAATATGTCATGGCTAGGGACAGCTCTTCTTTTTTCTCCAAAAAGAAACAGTGACTGGCCTGTTTAAATTATTCATGGACACAAGGAAGAGAGTCAGTTGGAGAGACAGATACAAAGAGACCAGAGGAGGCTGGTAGGAGAAGCTACTGTGCATTCGGAAAGTATTCAGACCCCTTGACTTTTTACACATTTTGTTACGTTACAGCATTATTATAAAATGTATTAAATAGTGTTTTCCAACTCATCAATCTACACACATGCCCCATAATTGCAAAGCAAAAACAGTTTTTTTGAAAATGTATTCAGACCCTTTAGTCAGGACTTTGTTGAAACACCTTTGGCAGCGATTACAGCCTTTAGTCTTCATGGGTGTGGTGCTACAAGCTTGGCACACCTGTATTTGGGGAGTTTCTCCCATTCTTCTCTGCAGATCCTCTCAAGATCTGTCAGGTTGGATGGGGAGCGTCACTGCACAGCTATTTACAGATCTCGCCAGAGATGTTAGATTGGGTTCATGTCCAGGCTGTGGCTGGCCCACTCAAGGACATTCAGAGACTTGACCTGAAGCCACTCATGCATTTTCTTGTCTGTGTGCATAGGGTCGTTGTCCTGTTGGAAGGTGAACCTTCGCCCCAGTCTAAGGTCCTGAGCGGTCTGGAGCAGGTTTTCATCAAGGATCTCTCTGTACTTTGCTCCGTTCATCTTTCTCTCAACCCTGACTAGCCTCCCAGTCCCTGCCACTGAAGAATATCCCCACAGCATGATGCTGCCACCACCATGCTTCACCGTAGTGATGGTGCCAGGTTTCCTCTAGACGTGACGCTTGGCATTCAGGCCAAAGAGTTCAATCTTGGTTTCATCAGAGCAGAGAATCTTGTTTCTCATGGTCTGAGAGTCGTAAGGTGCCTTTTGGCAAACTCCAAGCGTCATGTGCCTTTTACTGAGGAGTGGCTTCCGTCTGGCCACTCTACCATAAAGGCCTGATTGGGGGAGTGCTGCAGAGATGGTTGTCCTACAGGAAGGTTCTCCCATCTCCACAGAGGAGCTCTGGAGCTCTGTCACAGTGACCATCGTTTTCTTTGTCCCTCCCTGACTAAGGCCCTTCTCCCCTGATTGCTCAGTTTGACCGGGTGGCCAGCTCTCGGAAGAGTCTTGGTGGTTCCAATCTTCTTCCATTTAAGAATGATTGAGGCCACTGTGCTCTTGGGGACCTTCAATGCTGCAGGATCTCTATGGACAATTCCTTCAACTTCATGCTTTGGTTTTTGCTCTGAAATGCACTGTCAACTGTGGGACCTTATATAGACATGTGTGTGCATATCCAAATCATGTCCAATCAATTGAATTTACCACACGTGGACTCCAATAAAGTTGTAGAAATATCTCAAAGATGATCAATGGAAACAGGATGCAGTTCAATTTCTAGTCTCATAGCATAGGGTCTGAATTTTTTATAAATTTCCCCCCCAAAAACTGTTTTGCTATGTCATTATGGGGTATTGTGTGTAGATTGATGAGAAAATAAACGACGCAACCCCTCAGTGAGGTCATATGGTATACAACACCTCAGTGAGGTCATATGATATGCAACCCCTCAGTGAGGTCATATGGTATGCAACACCTCAGTGAGGTCATATGGTATGCAACACCTCAGTGAGGTCATATGGTATGCAACACCTCAGTGACGTCATATGGTATGCAACACATCAGTGAGGTCATATGGTATGCAACACCTCAGTGAGGTCATATGGTATGCAACACCTCAGTGAGGTCAAATGGTATGCAACACCTCAGTGAGGTCATATGGTATGCAACACCTCAGTAAGGTCATATGGTATGCAACACTTCAGTGAGGTCATATGGTATGCAACCCCTCAGTGAGGTCATATGGTATGCAACCCCTCAGTGAGGTCATATGGTATGCAACACCTCAGTGAGGTCATATGGTATGCAACACTTCAGTGAGGTCATATGGTATGCAACACTTCAGTGAGGTCATATGGTATGCAACACTTCAGTGAGGTCATATGGTATGCAACACCTGTCAGGATTTGGCCAGGATTGTTCCGGTTTTGGCCACTAGATGCCCCCATTGTGCTTTTTTGACCCTTTTGTTTTCCCTTGTTTCCAGTTATTATTTGCACCTGTGCCTCGTTTCCCTTGAATGTATTTAAAGCCTTAGTTTTCCTCAGTTCTTTGCTCTGTGTTTGAATGTTTAGCACCCAGCCCCAGTGATGCTGTGAACATTTGTTACGCCAGTTGGACTCTCTTGTGGTACTCTGTTTTTGTTCTCGGTTATTTATTTTTGATTATCTTTTGAGGCTTTTTCCTGCTGTACCTACCACCTTGTGGATTTACCTTTTCACTTGGAGGATTAACTTTTTCTCTTTGAATTACTTTTGATGTTGTGGATTTATATTTTTGCATGAAGTACTTTCCTTTTTACTTTCTTAAAACACTGTCTCAAGTACTGCTGTGTCTGCCTCATCTTCTGGGTTCTGCCGACTATTAGTGGCTCAGTTTGCTAAGTGACTGTTTCTCACACCGGAGACCCGAGTTTGTAACCGGGTCCTGACAACCCCTCAGTGAGGTGATATGGTATGCAACCCCTCAGTGAGGTCATATGGTATGCAACCCCTCAGTGAGGTCATATGGTATGCAACACCTCAGTGAGGTCATATGGAGTGTTTGGATATTCAAATCCAGCCTGGAAACATTTATTCTGTGTCTCTTGTGTTCTATTAATATACTTCTCCTAATAATCTATAATTCATACCCATGTGGCACCTCAGAAATCACACATAGAAATGAATAATGCATAGCTGAATGGGGGGTTAGAGAGGAAAAATCTGTTCTCATGTTATACATACCAATGTCAGATGAGGAACTCATAGATGCCCACACACACAGCATACATACAGATATACACACAGCATACATACAGATATACACACACTCTTCCTGCGTCCTTTGAAACAAAACGCCCTGAAACAACACTAACATTCTCTCTGCAATCTCAACAATGTTTTCTTCTCATTCGAGTCACTCTAACCAAAATCCTCATGGACACATTTGACATCAGCATTCACAAAATGTTTGATTTAATAGGTCCGTAAAGCCAGACCAGATCTGTGTCTGCTGGGGATTGACTCAACCACCGTCCAAATCTGGATCTGCCGGCATCCACTTCAGCACATCCAGCACAAATCTGATATATTCTCAGCTGTCACTTCGCTTTAGCTAAAATGGAGCCTCGTGCATATTGTTGCCCTTTAATGTTGTTTCTCACATAGTCTTCCTCTGCAGTGCTTTTCATGATCATCACCATTACCCTTTACAGGATTGTAGAGCAGAACCACTTCCTGACTGCTAGTTGCGTAATGATATTTAACAAGACATGGCCTTTGGTGTTGTGCGAGGATGTCAAGCACTGACACTCTACATTTGACAAGTAACGTTGACCTTTTCTGTAGGAGTCAGTAAATGGTGAAAAAAGCCTATGAAAAGTCCTAACAGGCTGATTAGTAACCATAAACCAGGTGCTGGTTTAATTGGCCCCATTAGTACTGGGGACAGACCTCCAATTGGTCCGATTAATCCAGAGGCCAAATCTCTTCATGTTGCAGAGAAGTGTGTAATTGGTTGCAATGAGCCGGGGGCGGGCATTGTGATGCCTGGCTGGGTCTAGTGCAGTCTTCTTCTTTTTTTTTCTTCCTTCTCTGCCAGTATGGTCGTCAGACCCCATCATACTTTTGGACTCCTTAGGGGCCACACTCATTGTACTCATTACCCTACGAATCAGTTATGTCATAACACACATGCACGCACACACACACACGCGCATGGACACACACATACACACACACAGTTTTTCTCTTCTATCATTGTGGGGACCTAAAATTGATTTCCATTCAAAATCCTATTTTCCCTAACCCCTAACCATAACCCTAAACCTAACCACTAACCCCTTACCATTACCCTAATTCTAACCCTAACCCCTAAGCCTAAAATAGTCTTGTCCTCCTGGGGACACAAACATACACACACACAGTTTTCATGTACATGCTGCTTCTACTAATTGGCTTCATAGCAGTGTAATTCCATTAACACAAGTACTGTACTATATGGAGGAGCACTCTGATGTCTCTACAAATGTGCTCTCAGTGAAGCGAGATGCCAGAGGAGATGCTAATAATCATTGACTGGCTGAAAGCTCTAGTCTTTCCCCATGCCCCTTTTCCTCTCTCTTTTAACCCCAAGATAAAACAGCCTACTGCTGCTCACCCTCAGCCACACACCCCCTCTAAACACAAACAGATCCTTTGAAATACATCAGACAGCCGACTCTTCCCCCAGAACAATATGGCCGCAGGGCCTCCATAATGACGCTAAATGAACTGTGGGCATGGTTGTAGGATGTGCACTCCAATTTGCATGTGGATCTCCCCCTGTCTGTGTTAATTGTTCAAGAGACTCTAATTGCTGAACCTATATCAATTATAGAGAACTGAACAGGTGGGCGCTGCTTTGTTGATGGTAAGAAATTAGTTTCTACTGAATTGACAGTGTGTGACAGAGCAAGAAAGAGAGGGAGAAAAGAGAGGAGAGAAAGATGATTACACAGTATGAGTGATAGTGAGTTTGAGTTTATTTTATTTTATTTTTACAGGGACAGTGCACATTAATCAACGTTTCAGTAAAAGTGCCGGTTTTAGCCAGCCGGCTAATTTTCAACCTGCAGTCCTTGGGCAGGTTATTAAAAACAATTACAATATAGACAATAGCAACATAGGACAAGCAAGACATAGCATACAGACAGAGCAACATAGGACAAGCAAGATGTAGCATACAGACAGAGCAACATAGGACAAGCAAGACGTAGCATACAGACAGAGCAACATAGGACAAGCAAGACGTAGCATACAGACAGAGCAACATAGAACAAAAAGCAGCAAGACAAAATTCATAAAAGCAACAAAGTGTTTCCACACCTCACAAGCTACAGACAACAGACAACATGGAGAGCGGCAACACACAGCTAGGGACCATGTTCACAAATCTGATTGACCTTTAGCCATGTCTTCAAGCATTTTATGAAAGTGTGATATGTGGTGCAGTTATGTGTGTCTGATGGCAGTGTATTCCAGACATGGGAAGCTCTCAGAGAGAAAACGTATTTACCAAAGGTGCTTTCCCTTAAGGGAACTATACAGTCACCTCTCATGGCAGACCTTGTGGATCTGCTGCCATATGTCTGGGTTTAATGTTTGACAAAAATACTGAGTGGAGGGGGAGCCAGGCCATTTAGGATCTTGAATACAAGACATGCGTCGGTGTATTGCACAAGATTTTCCCAACTCAGGAGCTCATGCTTTCTGAGGATGTAACAGTGATGATGGCTATTGGGCTTCCTATCAAGCACTTTGAGAGCCTGTTTGTAGACAGACTGAATAGGTCTTAATGTTGTACAACAAGCTTGGGCCCAACTAGTCAAGCAGTATGTTAAGTGGGGGAGTATCATAGATTTTGAAGTACAGATTTGAAGTGTGTTTACATACGGTACATGTATGTGTGTTCAGTAAGTCTCTGTTTTCAATCTGACATGTGTAGTGGTTGTGGAAAGAAATACAGTAGGTTTTATACGATGTCACTTTCTTCTAAGAGATGGTTCAATGCTTTTAAAATTGTATTTTCATTTTAGCAGGATACCTCTTTCCTCCTCCACAGGTATTGTTTGGTGGAGGTCATCCTCAAAGAATCTCTTTCACAGACTGTACAGGCAGGCGAGGGCATGGCAACGGTGTGTCTGTGTGTATGTGTGTGTGTGGGCATGTGTGACAGCGAGCGAGTGTGCATACATGGCTGTGTGTATTTATGTGTGTGTGTGTGTGTTACTGGGTTATTGAGTTGGCTTCAGACACTGTGTAATGTGTCTGTCACCACCAGTAGAACTAGAGGACAAATATTGACATCCACCTCCCCCGCTTCCCCCCTCTTTCTCTCGCCTGTCTGCTACTTGTATTGTTGTGTGGAGAAGCACTGTAAAGAAATGAACACTTTCCCTCCATGCAATGTATTCTCTCTCTTTTATTCCTCTCTGCTGTTAAGTTATTTCTTCTCTCTCTCTCTCTCTCTCTCTCTCTCTCTCTCTCTCTCTCTCTCTCTCTCTCTCTCTCTCTCTCTCTCTCGCTCTCTCTCTCTCCCAGCCCTGTGAGAAATGCAGTCTTTTTTATGCCCAACAGTAAATAATCACTCTGGAGTGTGAGATAAGGAGAGCAAAGAAGTGAAGCAGAGAGAAAATGTCATTTCTTTCTTTCCAATATTGTCTCTCTCTTTCTCTTTCTTTTCTCTCTTTCAGGACTTGTTTAACTATCTGTGTGAGACATCTCCAGTCTCTGAGTGTAATAGAAACTTTAGTGAAGTGCTTTAGGTCACAGTTTTCTCACTGCATCTCCTGCCACTGTACTAAATCCTGCCACTATACTAAATCCTGCCACTGTACTAAATCCTGCCACTGTACTAAATCCTGCCACTGTACTAAATCCTGCCACTATACTAAATCCTGCCATTGTACTAAATCCTGCCACTGTACTCCTGCCACTGTACTAAATCCTGCCACTATACTAAATCCTGCCATTGTACTAAATCCTGCCACTGTACTAAATCCTGCCACTGTACTAAATCCTGCCACTATACTAAATCCTGCCACTGTACTAAATCCTGCCACTGTACTAAATCCTCTGGAGGTGTTGTACGTTTTAAGGCCAAAGCACCACCATTACTTGAAGATAGGTACAATGATTTAGAGACCATGAATTAGCAATATATACAGGAAATGTGGGGTTGAAGCAAAGTGCAGAGCAGTGGGAATACAGTTGTTCCAAGGGGCTGAGAGAGACTGACAGAGAAAGAGATATAGACAGACAGACAGACACAAGAACAGACAGATTTACCTAGACAGGCCCATCCGGCAAATAGACAGACTCATCTACTATAGACAAAGACACATTCAAACACAGGGCAGAAAGAAACCTGTGTGTCTGTTCCCGTCTCTCTGCCTTGGGCTGCTTGTTCAATGGATTTCATGCCAATCATCCCCACAAGGATGATTTGTCTCATCAAACATTAAAAATGTTCACTCAGACCGGACATCTCCAGCCTGCAGCAGTGTAACAAACACAGCCCCTTCAGTAATCGAAAAACAACCTATCAGAAAAATTGAGTGAGAGAGAGAGAGGCTGAAGAGGTGGACCTGAAGAGATGAAGAGATGGCTTTGTTTTGTTGTACATTTTTAACTGAAGTGTTTTCTAATTGTGAGTCCTGTCTCTCTCCCTCTCGACCCCTCTGTTTCACACTCTTCATCACCCCCTACCAATTTTCCTCTCAGACTGATAGACAGACACATCTGGTTGCCAAGGTTACCAAGCTTTTGTCTATGCCATTGCCAGGTGAACGGCAGTCATAGAATCCAAACGGCTGCCGGTTGAACGGCTGATATAAATCTCTCAGTTTCTTTCTTGGCCTTTCCTGTCTCTTTTCTGTCTCTCTATCTCTGTCTGTCATTCACTCTTTATGTCCCTATCTCCCTCACAGTGCCTGCCAATCTCTCTCTGTTTTTGTGACTTATGCCTGAAACCTATTTTGAAAGCTGTGGGTAAACTCGATGCTCTTACACACAATTGTGTATCAATGATTTAGTAGGGGAGTGGGGTATGTTGAGCCATTGTTTTTACATTCAGCATCACCCTGTCAAGGGAAATAGAGTATTCTTTCCATAAAAAGATATCTACATACACTAAAGGACCAAAAATATGTGGACACCTGCTCGTCGAACATCTCATTCCAAAATCATGGACATTAATATGGAGTTGGTCCCCCCCTTTGCTGTTATAACAGCCTCCACTCTTCTGGGAAGGCTTTCCGCTAGATGTTGGTACATTGCTGTGGGAACTTGCTACCATTCAGCCACAAGAACATTAGTGAAGTTGGGCACGGATGTTGGGTGATTAGGCCTGGCTCACAGTCTGCGTTGCAATTCATCCCAAAGGTGTTCGATGGGGTTGCAGTCAGGGCTCTGTGCAGGCCAGTCAAGTTATTCCACACCGATCTTGACAAACCATTTCTGTATGGACCTCACTTTGTACACGGGGGCATTGTCATTGCAAGATGGCGCCGACAGACCTGGCAGCTCTGCTTCTAGCTCCTCAGCAAGTTTTTTTGTGAGTTATTTTTTGTGTTATTACATACAGACGGAAATAACTTTAAGATGATCGGCGGTAACTCACCAGCATTACGACCAGGAATACTACTTTCAGAAATTGGATCCTTTGTTCTTACCCCCAGGGCAATTTAACTTATCCCAGAGGCTGCTCCAAGACGCCGTCGGCTGAGAAGAGTTATTCGGAGTGGACTTCTAGTCCGACTCAGAAGGCGTACACACCATTCACTGCTTCCGAGTATATTACTTGCTAATATTCAGTCTCTGGACAATAAAGTATATGAGCTCAAGGCGAGGATCTCCTTCCAGAGAGACATCAGGGTCTGTAATATACTCTGTTTCACGGAATCATGGCTCTTTTTTTATTTTATACCTTTATTTGACCAGGCAAGTCAGTTAAGAACAAATTCTTATTTTCAATGACGGCATAGGAACAGTGGGTTAACTGCCTGTTCAGGGGCAGAACGACAGATTTGTACCTTGTCAGTTCGGAGGTTTTGAACTCGCAACCTTCCGGTTACTAGTCACACGCTCCCACTAGGCTACCCTGCCGCCCGCTCTCTCCGGATATACTGTCCCAGTCTATACAGCCAGCTGGGTTCTCAGTACATTGCGCAGACAGGAATAAAGAAGTCTTCGTGAAGAAAAAAGGCAGTGGAGTATGTTTCATGATGAACTACACATGGTGTGATTGTGATAACATACAGAAAGTCAAGTCCTTTTGTTCACCTGACTTAGAATACCTCACAATCAAATGCAGACTGTATTACCTCCCAAGAGAATTCTCTTCGGTTATAGTCACAGCTGCGAATATTCCCCCTCAAACCGATGACACGATGGCCCTCAAGGAACTATACTGGACTTTGTGCAAACTGGAAACCACAAATCCTGAGGCCGCATTTATTGTATTTGGGGATTTTAACAAAGCAAATTTAAGGAAAAAGCTACCGAAGTTCTATCAACACATTGACTGTAGTACTCACACCGCTAAAACACTCGACCACTGCTACTTCAACTTCCGGGATGCCTACAATGCCCTCCCCCACCCTCCCTTTGGCAAATCAGATCATGACTCCATTTTGCTCATCCTATAGGCAAAAACTCAAATAAGAAGTACCCGTGCTAAGGTCTATTCAACACTGGTCTTACGAATCGGAATCCATGGAAGTATATAGCGAATGTTGTTCCCACTGTGACTATTAAAACCTACCTAAATTAGAAATCGTGGATAGATAGCAGCATCTGCACAACACTGAAAGTGCGAACCACCGCATTTACAGGGAAAAAAGTATTTGATCCCCTGCTGATTATGTACGTTTGCCCACTGACAAAGAAATGATCCGTCTATAATTTTAATGGTAGGTTTATTTGAACAGTGAGAGACAGAATAACAACAAAAAAATCCAGAAAAACGCATCTAAGAAACACTTTAAAAAATGTTTTAACATATGCCAGGCCCTGTTGCTACCTCATATTCCAGAAATAATGCCTTGCATTATGCCTGGGAAGAAAACACTTCAATTTGCTCAACATGCCATTGGCTAAACAATTGTCTCAACTTAACCCATGGCCATTGGCTCAACTTACCCCAAGGCAAACATTTTGACTATTAGGTTACAAAGCTAAAAGGATGCACTTTCATGCTAGGTTTAGGACTTCATATTGTAGCTTATAGAGATCCCAAGTGATGTTTAGAACACTCTTAAAAGTATCTACTTTGGTTTAGAAATAAGCATCATGACACCTCTAACACAATAAATTAATTTGACTTGGTAAAAAAAAATTTGAGGACCTAACTTGCTTAGCACTTTTTCCATGTGGTTTCTTCCATTACAGATTCCATGAAATGATGACCTCTTCCTAAATATTTGTTTAAACGATTCAATTTGTGCATGGTTTCCCAGAAACAAGGGTGGCTGAACTTACCTATTTGGCTCAATTTACCCCAATCTCCCCTACATCAGTGGAGGCTGCTGGGAGCAAATGGAATGGCATCAAACCATGTGTTTGATGTATTTGATACCATTCCACCAACTCTGCTCCAGCCATTACCACTATCCCATCCTCCCCAATTAATGTTCCACTAACCTCATGTGCACTACATCTACAGATGTAGTGAATGGGAGTCACATCCAACGGCACACAACCGGCCCTGCGTCGTCTGGGTTTGGGTTTGGCCATGGTAGGCCGTCACTGTAAATAAGAATTTGTTCTTAACTGACTTGCCTAGTTGAATAAAAAAAGGTTCAGCAGAGTGTCAGATTTTCTTTTGCTATTTTCACAAGCACAATTATCAGTCAAGACGCTGGCGTTGGTGGAAAGATCTGGGTTTTGATGAATAAACAAGTTGTGGGTGTGTCGAGGCTTGGCCCCTCACTGGCCAATCAGAATGTGCTCCATGGCAAAATATGTGGTTGCTTCAAGTTGTGTATTTAAGGTCTTTTATGTATTGGAATGAATAGCAATTCCATTGATAGTCTGTTATAGTTTGTTACACAGTTTACAGACACAAAATAACTAAATGTAGACCTATCCCATCTTTGCTAAATATGTTAACTTGAACGTGTTTGCAATCCTCATTGTTCTAAGTAATTGCATGTTGAAATATATACATATAATTCACATGGATATAGGAGCTAGGCCTACTGCAAATTGCATTATGGCTGAGCATGGAAATTCCAAATGTTGTAAATAAACTAGATTAAATTAACTAAAAAGAGAGTGAATAATTCGACTCAAATTCTTAACAAAACGAAACAACAACTTGTTTTAAATAGGCCCAAATACACTTCCTGGCACCATAATTGCTTCCCGTGGACATATATGATTAAAACCCTATGGAGGGTTTGGAGGGTTTTACACACTTTTCACAGTAGCTGGAAAAATATCCAATATAAATAGAAAGGGAGAATGTCCAACCAGCGTTATACTGCTCCCCAATAGGCCTAGGGTTTCTGAGCATAATCAGAACCATTTTACAGATCAGATCGCGTTCACACATCTCCAGAAGTTGCATTGCAAGCGCGCCACGGATGTTGTCACCATAAAACCAGGGAGGTGAATCATTCTAATAAGCTTGGTTGTAATACAATTAAACAAAAAATAATACATAATTTTCTTTAAACAACAACAACAATAAATACATAAGTGAACCGGCCTTCGTTAAAGCAGGCCTAATGGAGTGCTTGGGTTTTGAACATGTGCTTGGGAAAACAAGCCATTTTTACAGGTTGCAGAAACATTCTCATCTATCGTTTCATGATATGCATGGACACAGAGTAAATCATGGAGGGGGGAGGTTACGAACGTCTAGAACGGGACCTCTATGGCTAAAATAATGTGGGCCTGCTTAAAATGCATAGATGGCCATGTGAGTTCACTGTTATACTCCTCTCAAACGTGATATTTTAATAAAGCTTTGGTGATTAAGATTTATTTCCAAGCGGTTTCAGGAGCCAAACCCTTTCTGGACAGTCTTGACTAGTTTGCGATTGCTTTGGGCAGACAAAAACAAAACCTTAATTGAGAGGAGGGGAGGCTATGCTTGTTTTTCTTATCAAAATAAACGAAATGGTAAAAAACGATCGTTTTTTATGTTTCTAAACAGGCACCAAAAGCACCTTAGGCTACACCTTAGGCTACTCTCCAAAAATATTCCCACCCGCCATTCTGAGCGCTAGCGAGCTGATATAAGACAGCTAAATTGCCGAAACTGAGGGCTGGAAAGTGCCAGTTTAACACTAGCGCCGCCATAACGCCACCCGAAAATAGAGTCATAATTGTGTGAATCCACGTTTGACATTGTGCGTAATTTTGTAGGGCGACAAATGACAGTAACAGTACCAAACAAAGACAGCAGGGGGACGTAAAGAACTGCAAAGAAAGCCCATCACAGAAAAACCACACAAACACACACACACACAGGCGCATTAACGCAGGTCCTAGGTGGCTGCACTGAGTATGAGTGTGGAGGGATGGCTGCCCTTCAGTTGACACAGTTTAGTGGTGTGCTGAGCTCAGTTGGGCACATTTGGCTAATTCTGCTGATGTGCCATGGGGAGAGACAGAGAGCACAACATTCTAGCTGAGTGAACTGGGTTAGAACAGAATGTAGGGCAAACTCCCAAACCATTTCTGCCACGCACACACACACACACACATACTCAATCCCAAACCACGGTTGTGGTGCCAAGGCAAAAACACAAACATGGACCAGACACACAACTACACACATATATGCAAATGATGAATTCAAGCTTTTCTCGCTCTCATTTGCATAAGTATAAGTATTTTCTTATCGTCCCACAAACAAAACACATACGAGCATCTCTTTTTGTTCAAGAGTCATATAGGGAGAAAATAACAGACATCTTTTAATAGAACCAGTGACACAGAGGAAGAAGGTGAGAGAGAGGAGATGGAGGGAGTGACAGAGGAAAGAGAGATGTAGACAGCAGAGGAAGAAGGTGAGAGAGAGGAGATGGAGGGAGTGACAGAGGAAAGAGAGATGCAGAGGAAGAAGGTGAGAGAGAGGAGATGGAGGGAGTGACAGAGGAAAGAGAGATGAAAAGGAAGAAGGTGAGAGAGAGATGGAGGGAGTGACAGAGGAAAGAGAGATGCAGACAGCAGAGGAAGAAGGTGAGAGAGAGATGGAGGGAGTGACAGAGGAAAGAGAGATGCAGAGGAAGAAGGTGAGAGAGAGGAGATGGAGGGAGTGACAGAGGAAAGAGAGATGAAAAGGAAGGAGGTGAGAGAGAGATGGAGGGAGTGACAGAGGAAAGAGAGATGTAGACAGCAGAGGAAGAAGGTGAGAGAGAGGAGATGGAGGGAGTGACAGAGGAAAGAGAGATGCAGACAGCAGAGGAAGAAGGTGAGAGAGAGGAGATGGAGGGAGTGACAGAGGAAAGAGAGATGTAGACAGCAGAGGAAGAAGGTGAGAGATGGAGGAGATGGAGGGATGTGACAGAGGAAAGAGAGATGCAGAGGAAGAAGGTGAGGACAGAGGAAAGAGAGATGCAGAGAGGAGATGGAGATGGAGGGAGTGACAGAGGAAAGAGAGATGAAAAGGAAGAAGGTGAGAGAGATGGAGGGAGTGACAGAGGAAAGAGAGATGTAGACAGCAGAGAAAGAAGGTGAGAGAGAGATGGAGGGAGTGACAGACGAAAGAGAGATGTAGACAGCAGAGGAAGAAGGTGAGAGAGAGATGGAGGGAGTGACAGAGGAAAGAGAGATGCAGACAGCAGAGGAAGAAGGTGAGAGAGAGATGGAGGGAGTGACAGAGGAAAGAGAGATGCAGAGGAAGAAGGTGAGAGAGAGGAGATGGAGGGAGTGACAGAGGAAAGAGAGATGAAAAGGAAGGAGGTGAGAGAGAGATGGAGGGAGTGACAGAGGAAAGAGAGATGCAGAGGAAGAAGGTGAGAGAGAGATGGAGGGAGTGACAGAGGAAGAAGGTGAGAGAGAGATGGAGGGAGTGACAGAGGAAAGAGAGATGCAGACAGCAGAGAAAGAAGGTGAGAGAGAGATGGAGGGAGTGACAGAGGAAAGAGAGATGCAGACAGCAGAGCATGCTAGACATGATGGGGGACGATAGGAAAGAGAGTGATAGGAAGATATGGTGGCCTTTTCAGACACACGGAGGCTTAAGAGAGATGTACAGTGAAAGAAAGCTGTGTCATAGGAAGTGATACATCAACACACAGTCAGACACAAACATACACACAAGCACACTGACATGCAAGCATGCACCCACACACAGCTTGTAAAAAGGGAATACACATGGCATAACACTTTGAAGAGATTAGAGGAGAGGAGAAAGGAGGAACGTGTGTCAATCTGATGAGTGCAATTACCGCTCAGTCTAAAGCTGTGGCTCACACAGCAGAGACAAAGACAGAGACGGAGACAGAGCAGACAAGGTTAATGAGGTCACAGGTCAGCCTTAATTAAATCAATTGTAAGACTGCATTAAAAGTACAGTAGAAAGATGAACAGAGATTGCCTGATTGACTTATTACCTCTAAGGCTGGAAGAGGAAAGAGATAGAGAGAGAGAGAGTGTGTGTGTGTGTGTGTGTGTGTGTGTGTGTGTGTGTGTGTGTGTGTGTGTGTGTGTGTGTGTGTGTATGTGTGTGTGTGTGTCAGAGAGAGTCAGAGAAGGAGAGACAGAACGAGAAGACTGCATACAGGAGAGAGAGAGAGGGAGAAGAAGTGAATAAGAGAGAGAAAAGGAGGGAGTGAGATGGAGTGAGACATCCAGGCTGATATGAGTGAGCCTGTTGAGTATTGGGGCAAGGTGTTGTGAGGCTCTGCGTGTCTGTGCTGTCGGGGGCTACTGACCTTTGAGAGTAGATTTGATTTGAGGGTGGATGTGCTTGGCATAGAGTGGGACAAACAGACACACCAGAGACAAACAGGCTGGGGGGTGGGGGGGCACATCTGAGACACACATACAGACGGGTTGTGTGTGTGTGCTCGTGCATTGGGCATAGAGGGTGGGCATTGTGTTTATAACCTGCAGACCTGCTTTACACAGCTCTGTCAGGGTGACTTTACTTTTGATCTCCTCTTCAGTAATCTGATAATGCAGACATTACCAGCAGTCATCTATGTGATGTGGTGCATCATCATGGTGCCATGGAGGGGTGCTGAGGTTGAACAGAGGGTACCAGAGGGGCCCGGGAGGGGAGAGAGGCCTGGGGCCCCACAATATAGCTTGTCACTGGTCACAACATTCTAATTACATCCACCATGTAACCCCCCCGAAACATACCACTAACACACCACTAACACACACACACCCATTTGATACAGCTCAGTGCCCCTTTGGTCAGATTCCACAGTGATTTTGCTCTTCGGTTGACAGGTTTCGCTGTGTGGAGAACCCTCCCCTCCCCTCTCCCCCATCTGTCTCCATCTTCTCTCACATGCACATTCCAACGGCAGGGTCAAAGGCCACGGCTATCAAAACAAAACAGGGGGGATGGGTTTGGAAGTTTATTCATAGCACAAAACATAGACCTTTTGTCTTAAAGGATGGAGAGAGAGTGATAAAGAGGGAGAGAGAGAGTTAGAGAGGGACAGAGAAGAGAGAAGTGGGAGGGAGAGAGAAAAGAGAGTGAGAGATAAGTGAGAGGGGGAGGGAAGGAAGAGAGTTAATAACAAGGCTATGCAACATGATATGTTTATAGACCATTTAGATTTTGAGCAATGCTTCTGAAATTGAAATACATGTTGTGGGTTGGTTTAGACAGATAATACTCATCACACAGGGTAAGGTACAATATATTGAGTAATAGAACTCTGGTATTCAGAAGAGAATCAGAATAAACGAGACGTCACTATTAGGTTAATTCATTTAGAACATTAGATCCTTGTTCTGCTTTGATGTCATGAATCCAAGCTGGTTGAATGTGTGCCGAAATGGAAGACTCTGTCTGTTGGATGTTCATCTCAATATGTGTGTGTTTAAGCAAACAGATGAGTGTGTGTGCGTTCACATCTGTGTGGCATGTCTCCTTAGGGGGCTGCTGATCTGTGTGGCATGTCTCCTCAGGGGGCTGCTGATCTATGTGGCATGTCTCCTTAGGGGGCTGCTGATCTATGTGGCATGTCTCCTTAGGGGGCTGCTGATCTATGTGGCATGTCTCCTTAGGGGGCTGCTGATCTATGTGGCATGTCTCCTTAGGGGGCTGCTGATCTATGTGGCATGTCTCCTTAGGGGGCTGCTGATCTGTGTGCCATGTCTCCTTAGGGGGCTGCTGATCTGTGTGGCATGTCTCCTTAGGGGGCTGCTGATCTGTGTGGCATGTCTCCTTAGGGGGCTGCTGATCTATGTGGCATGTCTCCTTAGGGGGCTGCTGATCTGTGTGTGTGACCTATGTGTCTCTGGTGGCATGTTGGTCTGATGGAATGTTAACCTAGAAACCAGGCAAAGTGTTACTGTTTGTCAGTGGACTACCCAGGCAGAGTATTACTGTTTGACAGTGGACTACAGAGTATTACTGTTTGACAGTGGACTACCCAGGCAGAGTATTACTGCTTGACAGTGGACTACAGAGTATTACTGTTTGACAGTTGTCACGACTCCGACCGAAGGACACTCCCCTTCCCGTTCGGGTGGCGCTCGGCGGTCGTCATCGCCGGCCTACTAGCTGCTACTGATTATTTCCTCCCCCTCCTTATGTGTTGATTGTGTGCACCTGTTTTGAGTTAGGTAGTAGGCTTTATTAGTCAGCCGGCCCGCAGGGTTCCTTGTGCGGGATTAATTATTGTGATCGTCTGTTTGGTGTACTTATGTGCACGTCTATTGGGTTTTGTGTTTTCCCATTTTGTGGGTTTTCCCTGGACGGTTTAAGTCCCCCTGTTTGGGGCATTTGTTTGTTCAGTACGCCCTGTGTTTTTGTGAGGGTTGGCTTATGTTCAGCGTTTGTGTCAGTGCATTAAAATAGCACTCCCCTGAACTCTCTGCTTCCTGCGCCTGACTCCTCACCCACTACACTCAGACCGTTACAGAATCCCGCACCAACTGGAATGGAGTCAGCAGGAGCAACAGCCACTCCCCTCCCATCGATGGAAGAGAGGGTTCTACATCACACCACCGTTCTCCATCGGATTGGAACGGCGATGGATCTGGTGATGGAGAGAATGGACCGATGGAAGAGAAGCGGTCTCCTCTCTCCACCTTCGGCCCCTCCTCCTCAGGACTCCCCATCTCCTGACTCCAGCACCCTCCGTCTTACGCTCCCAAGGGTCTATGATGGAACGGCAGCAGGGTGTCAGGGGTTCTTACTCCAGCTAGAACTGTACCTGGCCACCGTCAGACCTACTCCCTCGGGAGCGGAGAGGGTGAATGTCCTCATTTCCTGCCTCACGGGTCGTGCTCTGGAGTGGGCAAATGCAGTTTGGAATGGCCCAGACTCAGCGAAGGAGAACTACCCCGAGTTTTCTCGCCGTTTCCGCGCAGTGTTTGACCATCCTCCAGATGGCTGAGCGGCGGGAGAACGACTATTCCATCTCCGGCAGGAGAAAAGGAGCGCCCAGGATTACGCGTTGGAGTTCCGTACCTTGGCAGCAGGATCCGGGTGGAACGACAGGGCCCTTATCGACCACTACAGGTGTAGTCTCCGGGAGGACGTCCGCAGGGAGCTAGCGTGTCGGGACACCGCTCTTTCCTTGGATGAGCTAATTGACATGTCCATCCGACTGGACAATCTGCTGGCGGCCCGCGGGCGTTCGGAGAGGGTCCTGTGTGTTCCACCACCCAGCACCTCCACTCCTGTTCCGATGGAGTTGGGAGGGGCTTTGCCGAGGGGTACCGGAGGAGGAGGCTCCCTCTGCACCAACTGTGGTCGGAGAGGACACACGGCCGATCGGTGCTGGGGGTCCGTCTGGGAGTCGAGATGGCAGGCGGAACATTTCTCGATCACCCCAGGTGAGTCAGCACCAAACTCACCCAGAACCCCTGTTGGTCACATGTTTGTCTTGATTTTTTTCTTAACTTTTTCCCCTCTTCCCAGCATAGGGCGCTAGTCGATTCAGGCGCAGCTGGGAACTTTATGGATCGCGGACTTGCTATTAAATTAGGTGTTCCGCTTGTGCCGATAGATTCTCCCTTTCCCGTGCACTCCCTAGATAGCCGGCCATTAGGGTCAGGGGTGGTCAGGAGACCACAATCCCACTGGACATGGTAACGCAGGGGAATCATAGGGAGCGTATCAGTCTCTATATTATTGATTCGCCTGCGTTTCCAGTGGTGTTGGGGATTCCCTGGCTGGCCCGGCACAATCCTAAAATTTTGTGGAGACAGGGGTTCTCCAGGGGTGGTCAGAGGAGTGTTCTGGAAGGTGTCTGGGAGTTTCCGTCGGTGCCACCTCGGTGGAAAGTCCAGACCAGGGTCCCACAGTGTGCATTCCCCCCGAGTATGCCGATTTGGCAATCGCTTTTAGTAAAAAGAAGGCGACTAAATTACCACCACATCGACCGGGAAGGGATTGTGCGATAGATCTCCAGGTAAACGCTGCGCTTCCCAAGAGTCACGTGTACCCATTGTCCCAAGAGGAGACGTTGGCTATGGAGACATATATCACGGAGTCTCTGGGACAGGGGTACATTCGGTCCTCCATTTCACCCGTCTCCTCGAGTTTCTTTTTGTGAAGAAAAAGGAGGGAGGTTTGCGTCCTTGTATTGATTATAGAGGTCTAAATGCCATCACAGTGGGGTTCAGCTACCCACTACCTCTCATTGCTACGGCAGTGGAATCCTTTCAGGGAGCGCAGTTCTTCACAAAATTGGATCTCAGGAGCGCGTATAGCCTGGTGCGTATTCGGAAGGGAGACGAGTGGAAAACCGCATTTAGTACCACATCAGGCCACTATGAGTACTGCGTCATGCCGTATGGGTTAAAAAATGCTCCAGCCATTTTTCAATCCTTTGTAGACGATATTCTCAGGGACCTGCACGGGCAGGGAGTGGTTGTTTATATCGATGACATTCTGATCTACTCAGCCACTCACGCCGCGCATGTGTCTCTGGTACGCAAGGTGCTTGGTAGACTGCTGGAGCATGACCTATACGTCAAGGCTGAGAAGTGTGTGTTCTCCAAACGAGCCGTCTCCTTTCTGGGTTATCGCATTTCCACCTCGGGGTGGAGATGGAGGGTGACCGCAGTAAGGCCGTGCGTAATTGGTCGACTCCAACCACGGTAAAAGAGGTGCAGCGGTTTTTGGGTTTTTCCAACTACTACCGGAGGTTTATCCGGGGTTTTGGCCAGGTAGCGGCTCCAATTACCTCACTGCTAAAGGGGGGCCCGGTGCGGTTGCAGTGGTCAGCGGAGGCGGACAGAGCTTTCAACAGGTTGAAGGCGCTGTTCACGGATGCACCCGTGTTGGCGCATCCGGACCCCTCTCTAGCATTCATAGTGGAGGTGGACGCGTCCGAGGCTGGGGTGGGTGCCGTGCTATCACATCGCTCGGGTACGCCACCAAAACTCCGCCCCTGTGCTTTCTTCTCCAGTAAGCTCAGCCCAGCGGAGCGTAACTATGATGTGGGGACCGGGAGTTGTTAGCGGTGGTCAGGGCTCTGAAGGTGTGGAGACACTGGCTTGAGGGGGCTAAGCACCCCTTTCTCATCTGGACCGACCACCAGAATCTGGAGTATATTCGGGCAGCTAGGAGACTGAACCCGCGGCAGGCAAGGTGGGCCATGTTTTTTACTCGATTCCGGTTCACTTTATCATATAGACCGGGCTCCCAGAATGTGAAGGCGGACGCACTGTCCCGCTTTTACGACACGGAGGATAGGTCCACCGAACCTACTCCCATCCTTCCGGCCTCATAGCTGATGGCACCGGTGGTATGGGAGGTGGACTCGGACATCGAGCGGGCGTTACGGGCTGAACCAGCGCCTCCTCAGTGTCCGGCGGGGCGGAGGTACGTGCCGCTTGGTGTTCGGGACCAACTGATTTGGTGGGCTCACGTCCTACCCTCCTCGGGTCACCCTGGGGTGAGGAGGACAGTAGGGAGCCTTCGGGGAAGGTATTGGTGGCCTACCTTGGCTAGGGACGTTAAGGTTTATGTCTCCTCCTGTTCGGTATGCGCCCAGAGTAAGGCTCCTAGGCACCTTCCTAGAGGGAAGTTACAACCCCTCCCCGTTCCACAACGGCCATATCTATCCGTAGATTTCCTGACCGACCTTCCCCTGTCTCAGGGCAACACCACGGTTCTGGTGATTGTGGATCGGTTCTCTAAGTCCTGCCATCTCCTCCCGTTGCCCGGTATCCCAACGGCCCTACAGACTGCGGAGGCATTATTCACCCACGTCTTCCGGCACTACGGGGTGCCGGAGGACATCGTTTCTGATCGGGGTCCCCAGTTCACGTCCCGAGTATGGAGGGCGTTCATGGAGCGTCTGGGGGTCTCGGTCAGCCTGACCTCCGGTTATCACCCTGAAAGTAATGGGCAGGTGGAGAGAGTAAACCAGGAGGTGGGTAGGTTTCTGCGGTCGTACTGCCAGGACCGGCCAGGGGAGTGGGCGAGATACATCCCCTGGGCGGAAATGGCCCAGAACTCATTACGCCACTCCTCTACTAATGTGTCCCCCTTTCAGTGTGTGTTGGGGTACCAGCCGGTCCTGGCACCGTGGCATCCGAGCCAGACCGAGGCTCCTGCGGTGGAGGAATGGGTGCAGCGCTCCAAAGAAACCTGGAGGGCCGTCCAGGAATCCCTTCAACAGGCTAGTGGACGGCAGAAAGGAGTGCTGACCGCCACCGCAGTGAGGCCCCGTGTTTGTACCAGGGGACAGGGTCTGGCTCTCGACCCGAAACCTGCCCCTCCGCGTGCCCTGCCGGAAGCTTGGGCCGCAGTGTGTAGGGCCGTTCAAAGTCCTGAGGAGAATAAACGAGGTGTGTTATCGATTACAACTCCCTTCCTATTATCGTATTAACCCCTCGTTTCATGTGTCTCTCCTCAGGCCGGTGGTAGCTGGTCCCCTACAGGACGGTGAGGTGCTGGAGGTCCCCCCTCCCCCTCTGGACATCGAGGGGTCCCCGGCGTATACGATACGGGCCATTCTGGACTCGAGACGCCGGGTGAGGGGCCTGCAGTACCTCGTGGACTGGGAGGGGTACGGTCCGGAGGAGAGGTGCTGGGTACCCACCAGGGACATTTTGGATCCATCAATGTTGAGGGATTTCCATCGCCTCCATCCGGATCGCCCTGCGCCTCGTCCTCCGGGTCGACCTCGAGGCCGGTGTCGGCGCGCTGCGGGAGCCACGCGTCAAGGGGGGTACTGTCACGACTCCGACCGAAGGACACTCCCCTTCCCGTTCGGGTGGCGCTCGGCGGTCGTCATCGCCGGCCTACTAGCTGCTACTGATTATTTCCTCCCCCTCCTTATGTGTTGATTGTGTGCACCTGTTTTGAGTTAGGTAGTAGGCTTTATTAGTCAGCCGGCCCGCAGGGTTCCTTGTGCGGGATTAATTATTGTGATCGTCTGTTTGGTGTACTTATGTGCACGTCTATTGGGTTTTGTGTTTTCCCATTTTGTGGGTTTTCCCTGGACGGTTTAAGTCCCCCTGTTTGGAGCATTTGTTTGTTCAGTACGCCCTGTGTTTTTGTGAGGGTTGGCTTATGTTCAGCGTTTGTGTCAGTGCATTAAAATAGCACTCCCCTGAACTCTCTGCTTCCTGCGCCTGACTCCTCACCCACTACACTCAGACCGTTACAACAGTGGACTACAGAGTATTACTGTTTGACAGTGGACTACAGAGTATTACTGTTTGACAGTGGACTACAGAGTATTACTGTTTGACAGTGGACTACAGAGTATTACTGTTTGTCAGTGGACTACCCAGGCAGTGTATTACTGTTTGACAGTGGACTACCCAGGCAGTGTATTACTGTTTGACAGTGGACTACAGAGTATTACTGTTTGTCAGTGGACTACCCAGGCAGAGTATTACTGTTTGACAGTGGACTACAGAGTATTACTGTTTGTCAGTGGACAACCCAGGCAGAGTATTACTGTTTGTCAGTGGACTACCCAGGCAGTGTATTACTGTTTGTCAGTGGAATACCCAGGCAGTGTATTACTGTTTGACAGTGGACTACAGAGTATTACTGTTTGTCAGTGGACTACCCAGGCAGTGTATTACTGTTTGTCAGTGGACTACAGAGTATTACTGTTTGTCAGTGGACAACCCAGGCAGAGTATTACTGTTTGTCAGTGGACTACCCAGGCAGTGTATTACTGTTTGTCAGTGGAATACCCAGGCAGTGTATTACTGTTTGACAGTGGACTACAGAGTATTACTGTTTGTCAGTGGGCTACCCAGGCAGAGTATTACTGTTTGCCAGTGAACTACCCAGGCAGTGTATTACTGTTTGACAGTGGACTACAGAGTATTACTGTTTGACAGTGGACTACCCAGGCAGAGTATTACTGTTTGCCAGTGAACTACCCAGGCAGTGTATTACTGTTTGTCAGTGGACTACCCAGGCAGAGTGTATTACTGTTTGACAGTGGACTACCCAGGCAGAGTATTATTGTTTGTCAGTGGACTACCCAGGCAGTGTATTACTGTTTGGCAGTGGACTACCCAGGCAGAGTATTACTGTTTGTCAGTGGACTACCCAGGCAGAGTATTACTGTTTGTCAGTGGACTACCCAGGCAGAGTATTACTGTTTGTCAGTGGACTATCCAGGCAGAGTATTACTGTTTGTCAGTGGACTACCCAGGCAGAGCAAGCAGAGGAGCAGATGGAGGATATGACCAACCTACGGCTCTATTAAATCAGTTGCGCTTTTCCTGACATCCACATTGAGGTTGTTTTGGTGGTCTGAGGTGGAACTGTGTTAGAGCTGTCAAATCCACAAGCGGCTCCTGGCATTATACCTAAAGCCGACTTTGCCATTAGCTGCAAGGAGTCGCATTAAGAGAAATCCCATGCAGCCTTGTTTACAAGTTCGAACACAGGAATGTGAGATGTAATCTACAGATGTAGGATCTTAATTTGATCACAATTTTGTTGCTGAGAATTTTCCATCACAGCATGAAATGCAAATGTGTACAGTATTCAAGGTTTAAAAAGGCTTCCAAAGTTTGTAATTTCCAATTTAAAAAGTCAGACTTTATTTGACTTAACGAAAAATGTATCAACCCCTACAAAAACATTTCCATTAATTATAATCCAGATAACAATTCACATTTCCAGATGTTGCAGGATTATTTTCCTGCTGTACCAAACTGACTCAAATTAACATCCTACATCTGAACACCTTCATTAGCCTGATAGAAATCCTAATAATTTAGTTGAATGATTTTCAATTTGAGCGTCATTATTTTTATATAACTTCTAACGTGAGTGGGGTGGATGTGGCTTCATGACAATAATCAAGAGCAGCTGCTCACCGATTTGACAGCTCCAACGCAGTTACACCTCCGACACTGCCAAAACATCAGATATGTGTCGGCTGTCGCCGGTTAACACTTCATCTGATTGAACCTAGGCCCTAATCTGTGTGATTATCCTGTGTCTTCTAAATCTCATTGACCTATTGTGTGTCCGGCACCATTGTTAACCGTGTCCCACCTCTGCTCGTCCAAAGTCATTTTACAGACACCTCCCCAACCCACTATCTACCCACCACCACTACAGACAGTATCTACCCACCACCACTATAGTCAGTATCTACCCACCAACACTACAGTCACTATCTACCCCCCACCACTATAGTCAGTATCTACCCCCAACACTACAGTCACTATCTACCCCCACCACTACAGACAGTATCTACCCCCAACACTACAGTCACTATCTACCACCCACCACTATAATCAGTATCTACCCACCACCACTATAGTCAGTATCTACCCACCACCACTACAGACAGTATCTACCCCCAGCACTACAGTCACTATCTACCCCCCACCCCCACCACTACAGACAGTATCTACCCCCCCCGACAGTCATCTACCCCCACCCCACCACCACAGTCACTATCTGCCCCCCACCACCACCACCACCCCCCACCACTACAGCCACTACCTACCCCCCACCACTACAGCCACTATCTACCCCCCACCACTACAGCCCTATCACCCCCCCACTACAGCCCTATCTACTACCACTACTACAGACCCCCACCACCACTACAGCCACTATCTACAGCCACCCCCCACCACTACAGTCACTATCTACCCCCCCTACAGTCACTACCCACCCACTATCTACAACCACCACTACAGACACTATCTACCCACCACCACTACAGTCACTATCTACCCACCACCCCAGTTTCTACCCCCAACCACTAGCCACCACCATCTACCCACCACCACTACAGCCACTATCTACCCACCACCACTACAGCCACTACCCCCCACCTACACCCACCACCACTACAGTCACTATCTACCCACCACAACTACAGTCACTGTCTACCCACCACCACAACAGTCACTATCTACCCACCACCACACAGCCATTATCTACCTCCCACCAATACAGCCACTATCTACCCACCACCACAAAAGTCAGTTTCTACCCCCAACCACTATTGGCACTGTCTACCCAACACCACTACAGCCACTCTCTACCCACCACCACTACAGTCAGTATCTACCCCCCACCAATACAGTCAGTATCTACAGCCACCCCCACACAAGTCACTGTCACCCCCACCACTACAGTTCTATCTACCCACCACCACTACAGTCCACCACCACTACAGTCACTATCTCTTACAGTCACCCCACCACCACTACAGTCACTATCTACCGCCACCACTACAGTCACTATCCCCCCCACCACAGTATCTACCCCACAATCTACCCACCACCACTACAGCAACTACTACCCCCACCACTACAGCCACTATCTAACCCCCACCACTACAGCCAGAATCTACCCACCACCACTACAGTCACTATCTACCCACCACCACTACAGTCACTATCTACCCACCACCACTACAGTCACTATCTACCGACCACCACTACAGTCACTATCTACCGACCACCACTACAGTCACTATCTACCCCCCCACCGCTAAATCCAATATCTACCCACCACCACTACAGCCACTATCTACCAACAACTACTACAGTTACTATCTACTCCCACCACTACAGTCAATATCTACCCCTCACCAATACAGTCAATATCTACCCCTCACCACTACAGTCAGTAGCTACCCAACACCACTATAGTCAGTATCTACCCACCACCAATACAGCCACTATCTACCCGCCACCACTACAGCCACTGTCTACCCGTCACCACTACAGTCACTATCTACACCCCACCTCTATTGTCGGTATCTACCCCCCATCACTACAGTCACTATCTACCCCCCCACCTCTACAGTCAGTATCTACCAACCACCCCTACAGTCACTATCTACCCCCACCACTACATCCACTATCTACCCCCCACAACTACAGCCACTATCTACCCATCACCACTATATACCCGCCACCACTACAGCCATCTATCTACCCATCACCACTATCTACCCGCAACACTACCCAGCCACTATCTACCCACCACCACTACAGCCACTATCTACCCACCACCACTACAGTCACTATCTACCCACCACCACTACAGTCACTATCTACCCACCACCACTACAGTCACTATCTACCCCCCACCACTATAGTCGGTATCGAACCCCCCATCACCACAGTCATTATCTACCCACCACCACTACAGTCGCTATATACCCCCACCACAACAACCACTATCTACCCACCACCAATACAGCCATAATCTACCCCACCACCACCACAGTCACTGTGTACCCACCACCACTACAGCCAGAATCTCACCCCCACCACTACAGCCACTATCTACCCCCCCCACCACAACAGTCAGTATCTACCCACCACCACCACCACCACAGCCACTATCTACCCCCACCACTATAGTCACCACCATCAGTCAACCCCCGTCACCCCAGTCAGTATCTACCCACCACCACTACAGCCACTATCCACCCATCACCACTACAGCCGCTATCTACCCATCACCACTACAGCCGCTATCTACCCATCACCACTACAGCCGCTACTACCCATCACCACTACAGCCGCTATCTCTCCAACCCATCACCACTACAGCCGCTATCTACCCACCACCACTACAGCCACTATCAGACCCCCACCACTACAGCCAGAATCTACCCACCACCACTACAGTCACTATCTACCCACCACCACCACTACAGTCACTATCTACCCACCACAACCACCACTACAGCCACTATCACCCCCTATACAGCCACCCCCCAAATCTATAGTTGGTTTCTTCCCCCATCACTACAGACAGTATCTAACCCCCACCACTACATCCAATATCTACCCACCACCACTACAGTCACTATCTACCCACCACCACTACATCCAAGATCTACCCACCACCACTACAGTCACTATCTACCCACCCACCACCACTACAGTCACTATCTACCCACCACCACTACAGTCACTATCTACCCACCACCACTACAGTCACTATCTACCCCCCCCCCAAATCTATAGTTGGTTTCTTCCCCCATCACTACAGACAGTATCTATCCCCCCCACCACTACATCCAATATCTACCCACCACTACCCACCACTGCATACTACAGTCACTATCTACCCACCACCACTACATCCAAGATCTACCCACCACCACTACAGTCACTATCTACCCCCACCACCACTACAGTCACTATCTACCCACCACCACAGTCACAGTCACAGCCAGAATCTACCCACCACCACTACAGTCACTATCTACCCCCACAAATCTATAGTTGGTCCCATCTACAGACCCCCATCACTACAGACAGTATCTATCCCCCACCACTACAGTCAATATCTACCCACCACCACTACAGTCACTATCTACCCACCACCACTACAGTCACTATCTACCCACCACCACTACAGTCACTATCTACCCACCACCACTACAGTCACTATCTACCCAGCACCACTAAAGTCACTATCTACCCACCACCACTACAGTCATCTACCCGCCACCACTACAGCCACTATCAGAACCCCCAAATCTATAGTTGGTATCTACCCCCATCACTACAGACAGTATCTAACTATTGTCACTATCTACCCCCCACCACTACCCACCACCACAAAATACTACCCCCAACCCCAGTCATATCTACCCACCACCACTACAGTCACTATCTACCCACCACCACTACATCCAAGATCTACCCATCTACCCCCACCAATACAGCCACTATCACTACCACTATCTACCCACCACCACTACAGCCACTATCTACCCCCACCACTACAGCCACTATCTACCAACCACCACTACAGCCACTATCTAACCCCCACCACTACAGCCACTATCTACCCCCACCCCCCACCACCCACCACCACTCACCACTTCCCACCACCACTAAAGCCACTATCTATCAACCACCACTACATCCACTACCTACCCACCACCACTACAGTCAATATCTACCCCCCACCACTATAGTCGGTATCGAACCCCCCATCACCACAGTCAGTATCTACCCACCACCACTACAGTCGCTATATACCCCCACCACAACAACCACTATCTACCCACGACCAATACAGCCATAATCTACCCACCACCACCACAGTCACTGTGTACCCACCACTACTACAGCCAGAATCTACCAACCACCACTACAGCCACTATCGAACCCCCCAAATCTATAGTTGGTATCTACCCCCATCACTACAGACAGTATCTAACCCCCACCCACTGCAATCAGTATCTACCCAAAACCACTACAGTCAGTATCTACCCCCACCCTTACAGTCAATATCTACCCACCACCACTACAGTCACTATCTAACCACCACCACTACAGCAACTATCTACCAACCACCACTACAGCCACTATCTACCCACCACCACTATAGTCACTATCTACCCCCCACCACTACAGCCACTGTCTACCCCAACCACTACAGTCACTCTCTTCCCACCACCACTAAAGCCACTATCTATCAACCACCACTACATCCACTACCTACCCACCACCACTACAGTCACTATCTACCCCCCACCACTATAGTCGGTATCGAACCCCCATCACCACAGTCAGTATCTACCCACCACCACTACAGTCGCTATATACCCCACACCACAACCAACCACTATCTACCCACGACCAATACAGCCAGCCAGAATAACCTACCACCACCACCACCACCACAGTCACTGTGTACCCACCACTACTACAGCCAGAATCTACCAACCACCACTACAGCCACTATCGAACCCCCCAAATCTATAGTTGGTATCTACCCCCACCACAAGAGTCAGTATCTACCCACCACCACCACCACAGCCACTATCT
Source organism: Oncorhynchus tshawytscha (assembly GCF_018296145.1). Taxonomy (NCBI): domain Eukaryota; kingdom Metazoa; phylum Chordata; class Actinopteri; order Salmoniformes; family Salmonidae; genus Oncorhynchus; species Oncorhynchus tshawytscha. Next base: position 37,097,410 of record NC_056461.1, read on the forward strand.
ACCCCCACCACTACTGTCACTATCTACCCATCACCACTACAGTCACTATCTACCCACCACCACTACAGCCACTATCTACCCCCCACCACTACAGCCAGAATCTACCCCCACCACTACAGCCACTATCGTACCCCCAAATCTATAGTTGGTATCTACCCCCATCACTACAGACAGTATCTAACCCCCACCCACTGCAATCAGTATCTACCCAAAACCACTACAGTCAGTATCTACCCCCACCCTTACAGTCAATATCTACCAACCACCACTACAGTCACTGTCTTCCAACCGACACTACAGCCAGAATCTAACCACTACCACTAAAGTCACTGTCTACCCACCACCACCACAGTCACTGTGTACCCACCACTACTACAGCCAGAATCTACCCCCCACCACTACAGCCACTATCTACCCCCACCACAACAGTCAGTATCTAACCACCACCACCACCACAGCCACTATCTACCCACCACCACTACTGTCACTATCTAGCCATCACCACTACAGTCACTATCTACCCACCACCACTACAGCCACTATCTACCAACAACCACTATAGTCGGTATCGAACCCCCCATCACCACAGTCAGTATCTACCCACCACCACCACAGTCACTGTGTACCCACCACTACTACAGCCAGAATCTACCCACCACCACTACAGTCACTGTCTACCCACCACCACTATTGTCACTATCTACCCCCCCAAATCTGCAGTTGATATCTACCCACCACCACAAAAGTCCATTACTACCCCCAACCCCTATTGTCACTGTCTACCCACCACCACTACAGCCACTATCTACCAACCACCACTACAGTTACTGTCTAACAACCACCACTACAGTTACTGTCTACCCATCACCACTACAGCCAGAATCTACCCACCACCACAACAGTCACTATCTACCCACCACCACCCACCACCCCCACCACTATAGTCGGTATCGAACCCCCATCACCACAGTCAGTATCTACCCACCACCACTACAGTCGCTATATACCCCCACCACAACAACCACTATCTACCCACCACCAATACAGCCATAATCTACCCACCACCACCACCACAGTCACTGTGTACCCACCACTACTACAGCCAGAATCTACCCCCACCACTACAGCCACTATCTACCCCCACCACAACAGTCAGTATCTACCCACCACCACCACCACAGCCACTATCTACCCACCACCACTACTGTCACTATCTACCCATCACCACTACAGTCACTATCTACCCACCACCACTACAGCCACTATCTACCAACCACCACTACAGTCACTATCTACCCACACCACTACAGCCACTATCTACCCCCCACCACTATAGTCGGTATCGAACCCCACATCACCACAGTCAGTATCTACCCACCACCACCACAGTCACTGTGTACCCACCACTACTACAGCCAGAATCTACCCCCCACCACTACAGCCACTATCGAACCCCCAAATCTATAGTTGGTTTCTACCTCCCATCACTACAGACAGTATCTAACCCCCACCCACTGCAATCAGTATCTACCCAAAACCACTACAGTCAGTATCTACCCCCACCCTTACAGTCAATATCTACCCACCACCACTACAGTCACTATCTACCCACCACCACTACAGTCACTGTCTTCCAACCACCACTACAGTCACTGTCTTCCAACCGACACTACAGCCAGAATCTACCCACTACCACTAAAGTCACTGTCTACCCACCACCACTGCAGTCATCTATCTACCCGCCACCACTACAGCCACTATCGAACCCCCACCACTACAGCCAGAATCTACCCACCACCACTACAGTCACTGTCTACCCACCACCACTATTGTCACTATCTACCCCCCAAATCTGCAGTTGATACCTACCCACCACCACAAAAGTCCATTACTACCCCCAACCCCTATTGTCACTGTCTGCCCACCACCACTACAGCCACTATCTACCAACCACCACTACAGCCGCTATCTAACCCCCCACCAATACAGTCACTATCTACCCACCACCACTACAGTCAGTATCTACCCCCACCACTATAGCCACTATCTATCCCCCACCACTACAGCCACTATCTACCCCCACCACTACAGTCACTCTCTTCCCACCACCACTAAAGCCACTATCTACCAACCACCACTACATCCACTATCTACCCCCACCACTACAGTCACTCTCTTCCCACCACCACTAAAGCCACTATCTACCAACCACCACTACAGTTACTGTCTACCCACACCACTATAGTCAGTATCTACCCACCACTACTACAGCCACTGTCTACCCCCACCACTATAGTCACTCTCTTCCCACCACCACTACAGCCACTATCTACCAACCACCACTGTAGTCAGTATCTACCCACCACCACTACAGCCACTATCTACCCACCACCACTACAGCCACTATCTACCAACCACCACTTTTGTCAGTATCTACCCACCACCACTATAGTCAGTATCAACCCCCCACCACTATAGTCAGTATCTACCCACCACCACTACAGCAACTATCTACCGACCACCACTATAGTCAGTATCAACCCCCCACCACTATAGTCAGTATCTACCCACCACCACTACAGCAACTATCTACACACCACCACTATAGTCAGTATCGACCCACCACCACTACAGTCAGTATCTACGACATCCGGACAGACAGACTCCTCCACATGGCCATGTCATTAGCTGGTCATTACAGCTGGGCAGTTTAGACCTGATCTATCTCTCTCATGTTGTATCTAGATAACAATGATGGTAAAGCGTCAATGTTACTGTGTATCTATATTCTTGAAAATGATGTGTATGCTAAGAGAAGCAAATCTAATGACAACCAAAATAGAACAATTACCTCCTGCTGGATAAACAAACATCTGTTGTCATCAGCAGCCTCATGACAGACGCTACATGACAAGTGTTTGGGAGTGTTTGATGGAGTTCCTTCTGGTGTCTCAGACTGTTGTGTTGTTGTAGAGATGCTGTTCTGTTCTGAGATGTTATTAATAGTCTGACAGACAGCTCAATCACAGCACTGCCCGTCAGATGTTGCCTATCCACAAGCCTCTGTGCTGCTGATTATGGAAGAAGACAGCAAAGACTGAGAGTGGTGCGGATGCATTGTTTCAGGTCATCCTAGTTTTGTTAGCACTGATTTTAACTATCCCCTGTCAACATGCCCACTTGATTTAGTATTTAGACTTGACAGGGCGCTAGACACCAACTGTTGAGGCAGTCTAGCATGTGATGTGTGTGTGTGTGTGTGTGCGAGAGAAAGGATGCATACACTCACGCACGCACACACACGGACAGGGGACAGAAAAATAACGAGACATTGGACAATTCGAATACCAATGATGTCACCCTTTTATTGCCTAGCAGCATTCAACCAAATGAGACTGCAGATCAAACAAACTGTGAGAACAAAGACCGTGTGTGTGTGTGTGTGTGTGTGTGTGTGTGTGTGTGTGTGTGTGTGTGTGTGTGTGTGTGTGTGTGTGTGTGTGTGTGTGTGTGTGTGTGTGTGTGTGTGTGTGTGTGTGTGTGTGTGTGTGTGTGTGTGTGTGTGTGTGTGAGGGTGGCATACTGAGACAGAGATGCAGTGTGTGAGAGGGGAGAACAGGAGCCCCATAAGAACATCAATTTGTGTCAACATGAATGCTCAAAAAGAAACACACTTGAGACAAGAATTTTATAACATACTTAGGTTTTTATGTATCCCCACCCCCCAAAAACTGGAATGTACAGGAGAGAGGAGGCCAGGGAGGTAACATAAACCATCTTATGGTGTCCTACAAAGTCTGCACTTAATCATCTCACAACACTCCTGGCAATCTCTCAACAGTCAGCCTTATCAATCTCAAAAGGTCTTTACAATCTACCTAGCACATCTAGTCTCATGACAGTATCCCTCTTCTCACCAACGTCTCATGACAGTATCCCTCGTCTCATGACAGTATCCCTCTTCTCACCAACGTCTCATGACAGTATCCCACGTCTCATGACAGTATCCCTTGTCTCATGACAGTATCCCTCTTCTCACCAACGTCTCATGACAGTATCCCTCTTCTCACCAACGTCTCATGACAGTATCCCATGTCTCATGACAGTATCCCTTTTCTCACCAACGTCTCATGACAGTATCCCATGTCTCATGACAGTATCCCTCTTCTCACCAACATCTCATGACAGTATCCCTCGTCTCACCATTGTCTCATGACAGTATCCCTCGTCTCATGACAGTATCCCTCGTCTCACCATTGTCTCATGACAGTATCCCTCGTCTCACCATTGTCTCATGACAGTATCCCTCGTCTCATGACATTATCCCTCGTCTCACAAATGTCTCATGTCAGTATCCCTCGTCTCACCGACGTCTGATCTGTCTCTCCTCAGTTCTGAAGTGAAAACCAAAGCGCCTCCTTCTCTGGATTAGGTTATTGCCACAGAATAACTGAGTGGAAAACAGCAGGTGAGAAAGATGGTGAAACCAAATGAAACACTACAGTATATGGAAAATGGTACACAGGGTATGGTAGAATGGACGGCAGAATTACACTAGCCTTACTGAGTCCAGCTGGTCCCTGTGAAAGCTGAATGTCTTGAAAGGAACACAAGGACATTACGTGATTATTCAAGCAATCAAAAAAAATCTATATTTTCCTCTCTTGTGAGAGGCGTCTGTCCGCCATGTCTCAGGTAGTGTGCTGTTGCTTGTAGTCCAATCAGAGTCCAATATTATTAAAGGGTTGTGATGTCAATGTGAGGTCCAGAATGTCCCAGAGTGATGATGAAATGTCACAGAGAGATGACATCAGACCCAGCGGGAGCTGATCTGTGATGTTTCCCATCACTCTGTCACTACCTTCAACGCTCTGACTATGAACCTCAACATCATAGAAACCATCATACAACATAAAAACAACTACAGTGGAAATCAGTTACTTTGTATGAAAACATTTATGAAACAATACATCTATGTCTGTGTATGAGGTGTGGTCCTGGGACCTGAGGACTGAGTTTAAAAGCCACAGAGATGTTTGAAGAGAATGAAAGAGATATTTCACCTATAGCAGTCAGTATGTGCACATAAGTGTTGAAAGGGTCCAGCAGAAAAAGGAAGTTCTGAATCACATTGACAGGTGGACTTCAACATGGTACTATACGGTTGAAGTCTGAAGTTTACATACACCTTAGCCAAATACATTTAAACTCAGTTTTTCACAATTCCTGACATTTAATCCTAGTAAAAATTCCCTGTCTTAGGTCAGTTAGGATCACCACTTTATTTTAAGAATGTGAAATGTCAGAATAATAGTAGAGATAATGATTTATTTCAGCTTTTATTTCTTTCATCACATTCCCAGTGGGTCAGAAGTTTACATACACTCAATTAGTATTTGGTAGCATTGCCTTTAAATTGTTTAACTTGGGTCAAACGTTTCGGGTAGTCTTCCACAAGCTTCCTACAATAAGTTGGGTACATTTTGGCCCATTCCTCCTGACAGAGCTGGTGTAACTGAGTCAGGTTTGTCGGCCTCCCTGCTCACACACGTTTTTCAGTTCTGCCCACACATTTTCTATAGGAATGAGATCAGGGCTTTGTGATGGTCACTCCAATACCTTGACTTTGTTGTCCTTAAGCCATTTTGCCACAACTTTGGAAGTATGCTTGGGGTCATTGTTCATTTGGAAGAACCATTTGCGACCAAGCTTTAACTTCCCGACAGATGTCTTGAGATGTTGCTTCAATAGATCAACCTAATTTTCCTTCCTTATTATGCCATCTATTTTGTGAAGTGCACCAGTCCCCCCTGCAGCAAAGCACCCTCACAACATGATGCTGCCACCCCCGTGCTTCACGGTTAGGATGGAGTTCTTCAGCTTGCAAGCCTCCCCCTTTTTCCTCCAAACATAACAATGGTCATTATGGCCAAACAGTTCTATTTTTGTTTCATCAGACCAGAGGACATTTCTCCAAAAAGTACGATCTTTGTCCCCATGTGCAGTTGCAAAACATAGTCTGGCTTTTTTTATGGTGGTTTTGGAGCAGTGTCTTCTTCCTTGCTGAACGGCCTTTCAAGTTATGTCGATATAGGACAAGTTTAACTGTGGATATAGATACTTTTGTACCTGTTTCCTCCAGCATCTTCACAAGGTCCATTGCTGTTGTTCTGGGATTGATTTGCACTTTTTGCACCACAGTACGTTCATCTCTAGGAGACAGAACACGTCTCCTTCCTGAGCGGTATGACGGCTCCGTGGTCCCATGGTGTTTATACTTGTGTACTATTGTTTGTACAGATGAACGTGGTACCTTCAGGCATTTGGAAATTACTCCCAAGGATGAACCAGATTTGTGGAGGTCTACAATATTTTTTTTCTGAGGTCTTGGCTGATTTCTTTTGATTTTCCCATGATGTCAAGCAAAGAGGCACTGAGTTTGAAGGTAGACCTTGAAAGACATCCACAGGTACACCTCCAATTGACTCAAATGATGCCTATCAGAAGTTTCTGAAGCCATGACCTCATTTTCTGGAATTTTCCAAGCTGTTTAAAGGCACAGTCAACTTAGCGTATGTAAACTTCTGACCCACTGGAATTATGATACAGTGAATTTATAAGTGAAATAATCTATTTGTTAACAATTGTTGGAAAAATGACTTGTGTCATGCACAAAGTAGATGTCCTAACCGACTTGTCAAAACTATAGTTTGTTAACAAGAAATTTGTGGAGTGGTTGAATAACGAGTTTTAATGACAACCTAAAGTGTATGTAAACTTCCGAATTCAACTGTATATGTTGACTATCGCCTGTGTCATTTCAACAATGAACTCCGACCTTTTCACCTTTATTAATTCCTGCGGCCAACCACAGGTCATCAGTTACCAGTGCAGTGTGGGAAACAAAACCAAACAGATAATTCACCTCTAAAAAAAACACTTTCAGCGGGCGTAGAGAAGCAACATGAACAATACATTGTGTTAAGGTTTCAGTTCTGTTGCTATGGATGTGCATCTGGAGGCACAGTATGGGAGAATCACAGTGTTTGTGGCTTCATCTGTTCAAACACTTTCCCAATACTGTCATTTTCTTCCTCTTATTGAGTACGCCACTTTGTACCGTTGTACTATCCTCCTTCCTCTGTGAAACTTTATATACAGAAAAGTGAACTATTTCAATGCTAAGGCATTGTAGAGTGAGAGAGAGAATGGGATAACAGAAGAGAAGACAAACACAAACACTGAAATAAATAAGTACCTAGATCTCATCCAGACTCTAAAACAGAGAACATACAGTACAATACATACAAGAAAAACTGTGTCTAACAGAAATCTGAATGGAAATATAAAAATCTACAGATGAGTTATGAAATAATGATTTTATACAATCTGTAAATAATAACAGTGGGTAGAAATCAGAATCTTGCTTTGATATTTGTTCTTGTGGTACTGGTTTTACACACCAAACACAAGCAGACTTACAGGTTATGCGTAGGCACGCACGCACGCACGCGCACACATTCCGTCACACACACACACACACACAAACACACACACTAACACTTTGAAAAGGTTTGACATTTCATATCCACTGTCCTCCCTTTGAGTGAGAGGTGGGGACTGAGTCGCTGCCACAGTCCGTCAGCATAATGGCCCACATGTCCAGGACTCACGACCTCCATCATTGGGTTCACAGCAGGGAACAGATCAATACCCCCACCCAGACAACCACCCCTCCATCCATCCATCCACAGTGTCAGAGCACTGTACAGCACAGTCCATGGGGCAGGAGGTTGAGGATAGCCATCCCAAAAAGTCAGCCATAGAGAGGGAGTTGGGGTGAGTGAGGGAGTAGAGGGAGCTAGAGGGACAGTTTTATTTCTATGTTGAAAACAGCAGTCTATGTGTTGGTACACCTGTATGTCTATGTCAGCCGGGCTGTGTGGCTGTCCCTCTCTCATACTTTGTAGTAGATGTTGGCTGGGCTCTGGGGGGGCATCTCCTGGACGATATAGACGGGGTGGCCGTAGTCCCCGCTCACCTTCTCATAGTGCGGGCAGTAGGCCGAGTCTGAAGTCCGCAGCGGGATGATGATGTCACTGGGCTCTGAGCCGTTGTTGCCTCCGGTGGAGCAGCCGGCCCCGCTGGTGCTGCCCCTCTTGGGGGTGAGGGTGGTCAGGGTCAGGGTGGGGTGGTGAGTTTCAGAGTGCTTGTTCTGTTGCCAGCGGTAACACACCACACAGATGACTGTGGTCACGATGAGGAGGAAGGCTCCGCCCCCTACCGCTCCAGCGATCACCGCCACGCTAGAGGAGGTTGGAGGGTTGTTCCCGTTGTTCCCCTCGCCCTCGCCACCTGCCTTGGGTATCGTCCCATTCCCTGTAAGGGTAGAGAGATCAGGATCAATGACTTACTAATACTGTAAATACTGTATCATTAAACCAGTGACGTGAGTTTCCTCTCCCTCTGGATACTGTACTGTAGACTGACTTACCTTTGGGGTGGAAGCGGTTTGGGTCTGGTTTGGGTTTGGGTGGGAGGCCATAAGCAGCTATGGGGAATCATACAGTTGGTTTAGGGTTGTAAACATTTTTATGAATTTGCTTTTCTGTAAAGTGTATTGACAATTGAGGCTTTTGTTAAAGGACAATTCACTTTTCTCTAAGCAAATCTGTATATAACAATGTTATATTCCATTTTGTTGGACTCAGAAAGTGCACACAGAAAATATTGCTTGAGTCCAACAAAATGGAATATAACATTGGGGATAACATTTTGCAATTACATATTTTCATTTTTTTTTACATTTTTACCTTTATTTAACTAAGCCAGTCAGTTAAGAACAGCAAAGATGCTGTTTCAAAAGTTTTTTTTTTTTGTGTGCTTTTGTTCATGTTTTATCTGTGACCCTGTAACTGCAGAACGAGCATGAGTAAGTATATTGCTGGTGGGGTAAGTTTGTTCCAAAAAAGTGAACTTGTTCTTGAAATGCACTTAAAATAAATTGTGATTTGATTTGGCATATGGCAGTTTCATGAATATTATGAATATAAGGCCTTTACAAGAATATTGAAAACCCCATGTGCATTCATCTATATGAGGATGATAACTATTGAATGACTGATATGAAACCAAATCAAGGACAATATATCTGATGAAAATACTCACTCTGTCCCACTTTGAGAATCACCTTCATCCCTCGTGTCACACACACTCCTCCTCTCATGCTGTCCAGTCCCTGCCTTGTCCCATCTGAGGTAGCTAAGAGACGAAGAGGAGGGGAGGAAGACTACAGTTAGATAGATACCTTACAACAAGGATGGGCAACTGTGATGGGGTTGAGGGCTACAACATTGCGAACAAAACATTTTAACAGCGGAGATACATGTTTTAGAGTTAATTTCGTGCAATTCTACAAATTTTGCCATAGGTTGGAGAGAAATGTTTGCAGTTTTTAATGTGATATTTGAGTGAGACTGACTAACAAAATCAATGGGGGTCACCCGGTTGATCATTTGACCATGATTAAGAAGTTTAGATAGCTGGCGGGCTAATTGAGTGACTATAAGTAACTGACATAACGAGAAAAACTGCTGATGCATAATCACATGTCAAAATTACACCTTGTGTATTCTACCATTCTAACTTGCAACAGTAAGTTGAGACCCCGACTGAGTTAAAAAAAAAACTAAAACCAGTGGAGCCTTCTGGTCAGGGGAACTAGGTCAGAGCAGGGAGCCAGAAGTATTGCCCTGTCAGAAACACTGAACTCAATCCCACAACCATGCCTATGACATGACCCATATCGCCCACACAATTCCCCAGACACAGTCGGAATAACAAGCCAGCCACATCCCCTGACTGTTTAAATACCAACCCAGTCATATTAATCCAAACCAAGACTAGTGGCCATTTAATGCCACATCACTCATAATCACATCACATGACCACATGACACCCTCCTACAGTATCAACCACCACTTCTATTTATCGCTTGAGGCTATAGATTACATAACACCAGCGGGTAAGGTGTAAGGAAAGGTATTACATATCCCCACAAAATACTACAGTTTACTATAGAATTCTGTAGTAAGCGGTAGTATACTGTAGAAAACCACAACAGTGGTAGGCCTGATCACCGACAATGATGAGACCGCCTATAGGGAGGAGGTCAGAGAACTGGCAGTGTGGTGCCAGGACAACAACCTCTCCCTCAACGTGAGCAAGACAAAGGAGCTGATCGTGGACTACAGGAAAAGGCGAGCCGAACAGGCCCCCATTAACATTGACGGGGCTGTAGTCGAGGGGTCGAGAGTTTCAAGTTCCTTGGTGTCCACATCACCAACGAACTATCATGGTCCAAACATACCAAGACAGTCGTGAAGAGGGCACAACAAAACCTTTTCCCCCTCAGGAGACTGGAAAGATTTTGCATAGGCCCCCAGATCCTCAAAAGGTTCTACAGCTGCACCATCAAGAGCACCCTGACTGGTTGCATCGCCGCCTGGTATGGCAGCTACAGAGGGTAGTGTAAATGGCCCAGTAAATCACTGGGGCCAAGCTTCCTGCCATCCAGGACCTATATAATAGGCGGTGTCAGAGAAAAACCCAAAAAATTGTCAGAGACTCCAGTCACCAAAGTTATAGACTGTTCTCTCTGCTACTGCATGGCAAGCGGTACTGGAGCGCCAAGTCTAGGACAAAAAAGCTCCTCAACAGCTTCTACCCCCAAGCCATTAGACTGCTGAACAATTCATAAAAATCTCAACCGGACAATTTACATTGACCCCCACCTCCCCCCCGTACACTGCTGCTACTCGCTGTTTGTTTGGTACCTATGCATAGTCACTTCACCCCAACCTACATGTACATGTACACAGCCTCGTTATTTCTATTCTTATTGTGTTACTTTTTATTCTTACTTTTTATTTTAGTCTACTTAGTAAATATTTTCTTCTTCTTGAACTGCACTGTTGGTTAAGGGCTTGTAAATAAGAATTTCACGGTAAAGTCTACACTTGTTGTATTCGTGGCACATGTGGCCAATAAAGTTTGATTTGATTTGGAATACTATACTACCCACTGTAGTATCCCTCAAACATGTGTAGTACTTACTATATAATTTTTGTAGTATACTGTAGAATACTATAGTAAATACGACAGTATACTACAGTCCGCAAAATCACTATAGGTAATACTACAGTATACTACAGTCATGTTTGCAACTCTACAGTAAATACTACAGTATTCTACAGTATTCAATGTAGTGATTTTGCAGACTTGAATCAGTTTACTGTAGTATACTGCAGTAAACTGTATTATACTGTAGAATACTGTATTACGCACTGTAGATCATGTGTAGTACTTACTATAGAATTTCGTAGTATACCGTACAATACTATAGTTAATAAATACTATTGTATTATCTGCAAAAAAACACTGTAGTAAATACTACTGTGTACTACAGACCACAAAAACACTACAGTAAATTCTGCAGTCTGCAAAATCACTACATTAATTATTATAGTTTACTATAGTTCTTTTTACTACAGTATTTACTGTATATTATAGTAAATTGTTAATACTAAAGTATACTGCAGTCATGTCAGCAACACTACAGTAAATAACAGAGGTGGGACCAAGTCATTGTTTTACAAGTTACAAGTAAGTCTCAAGTCTTAGCACTCAAGTCCCAAGTCAAGACAGGCAAGTCAGAGTCAAGTCTCAAGTCAAGACCGACAAGTATCAAGTCAAATCTCAAGTCCTCAACTTTGAGTTGTCACAATGTGCTCTTCACCAAATGTAATACCATTTCATATTTTTAACAAGAGTAATAGTTAGTATATTACATTTACGCAAATCATGAATGCTTTTAAAAATATCTATATATGTATTACTCTCCAAATAAACTTTATATTTCCATGGAAATACATGGGTAGCCATGAGAAAGGCTCCATCTGAATTCCCTTGCTCTGCACTGCCACACGTAGCTTTTTCTCAGCTGGCACAATTTGATTGGCTGCTGTCCGATTCAAACTGTAATCTGTTAAACGAAGTGTTGAAGCGCCGGACACTTTTTAAAATCATTTTTAATATTAGCATATTTTTTTATATTTGGGTAGGGTATCAATCGGGTCAAAAGGCTCAAGTCCAAGTTAAATCCAAGTTAAATCACAAGTCATTGGTGTTAAAGTCAAAGTCGAGTTGCAAGTCATCATATTTGTGACTCGAGTCAGACTCGAGTCCAAGTCATGTGACTCGAGTCCAAGTCATGTGACTCGAGTCCACACCTCTGGTAAATACTACAGTATACTACAATCTGCAAAAGCACTACAGTAAATTCTGCAGTCTGCAATATCACAACATTAATTACTATAGTTTACTATAGTTTTTTTTACTACAGTATTTACTGTATACTATAGTAAATTGTTAATACTACAGTATACTGCATTCATGTCAGCAACACTACAGTAACTAAGTATTCTACAACAGTATTTAGTATCCGTGACAGTATTAGTCCACAAAAACACTACAGTGAATACTATAGTATTCATACCATAGTATTTTTTCATGTGGATCCTCTCTCTCTCTCTCTCTCTCTCTCTCTCTATTGGAAGCAAAGGTGCAAAGAGGGAGAGAAGGAGAGGTGTAAGAACCCTATATAAACAGAAAAGCGATAAAGAATGAGAGATAGAGAG